>NC_044039.1:13480729-13780729 GCF_901765095.1 Microcaecilia unicolor
AGATAAGACGTGCAGCAAAGTTCTGAACGGACTGAAGGGGGGGGGGGATAGATGGCAAAGTGGGAGGCCAGTGAAGAGTAGGTTGCAGTAGTCAGGTGAGAGGTAATGAGAGAGTGGATGAGAGTTCGGGTGGTGTGCTCAGAGAGGAAAGGGCGAATTTTGCTAATGTTATAGAGGAAGAAACGACAGCTATCTGCTGGATATGCGCAGAGAAGGAGAGGGAGGAGTCAAAGATGACTCCGAGGTTGCGGGCAGATGAGACGGGGACGATGAGGGTGTTATCAACTGAGATAGAGAGTGGAGGAAAAGGAGAAGTGGGTTTGGGAGGGAAGACAATAAGCTCGGTCTTGGCCATGTTCAGTTTCAAGTGGCGGTTGGACAGCCAATAATGTAATGTAATATGAATAGATTGTAAACGGTTTAGCTAGTTGAATGATAGGTGGTATATTAAATATATGTCAAACAGTGCATTTTCTTCTTTGCCCCTCATATTAGGAGCAATCTTCCCTCTCTCCATAGCAATTCCTCTTTTAAGAACTTCAAATCAGACAATAAACGTTCCTTTCACTTTATTGCCTCTGCTGTCTGGACTGATACAGAATCCTGGTGGTTGGTGGTTGGGTCTGTGAGTGCTTTCTGGGAACTGTGGGACCACTGGGAACGTGGCCTCCAGTAACCTAGAAATCATTGGGGATAATTTGAGAGCGGGACACTCACCCAGAGGCGGTTGAGACCCAGTCGGTGGGAGGAGGGTGCCAGTATCAGGGCCGCCAAGAGGGGGGCGGGGGGGGGGGGGCAAAATTCCCCGGGACCGGGACTCCAAGGAGGGCCTGGCGCCGGGGTCTCTCACCCTCTCCTGTTCCCAGGCCACCGGCGCTGCAGTCTTCAGTCTTCATCTGCCTACCCTCAGCTCCCTTCTGTCTGCCACCCGGTCCCCTGCATTAAAAAAAAAATCTCGAAATCGGCAACGCTGCGCCTTCTGTGTGAAAGCGGCAGATCGCCTCGGGTGGCCTTCCCTCACTGTGTCCCGCCCTCGTGGAAATAGGAAGTTACATCAGCGGAGGGTGGGACACAGTGAGGGAAGGCCCGCCCGAGGCGATCTGCCGCTTTCACCCAGAAGGCGCAGCGTTGCCGATTTTGAGATTTTTTTTGTTTGTTTTAAATGAAGGATATCGAATGGCAGACAGAAGGGAGCTGAGGGTAGGTAAGTGGAGACTGGAGACTGCGTCGCCGGCAGCCTGGGAACAGGAGAGGGAGGCGACAGCAGTAGCGATTTGGGGGGAGGCGGGGCGAGGAGTCGGCGATCTTGGGGGGGCTCGGGAGCGAGGAGCTGGAGGCGGAGGCGATCTTGGGGGGAAGCAGCCTTGCCTCGGCCCCGGCCAAGTCTCTCGGCAGCCCTGGCTGTTATAAAGAACACAACGGCAGGTGCAGACGGACTTCAGTTGTGCTGGGGGTAGACCCTTTAAGTGGCTGCGGGGTAACCCCAGGTGAGTGGCTAGGTGTTTCGTGACACCTTTATTATCCTCCCTAAAAAGTCCACCTGCACAAAAAACAGGTACATGACATAACAGTTTTCAGAGAGAAAGTATGCAACATTTGCGAGCTTTGCATCTAGATGGACAGTTTTTAGAGTGCTTCAAACTGAACACATCCGGATATGAATCTGAGTCTATAATTGCAATAGCAACTTCACTGAGGGAAAAACTGCTTATTAATGTCAGGATCACAGGCCATTTCTAAGCAATCATGTAATGCGGAGCTTATGGGGTTTTTTCAAAGTACAGAAATCTAAATGGTCAAGACTATTAGCTCTAAGTACTGTAGTGTTGCTTACTAAATAGCGGTTGAGCAATTATTGTGCTTTCGGCCGCTAAAGGCCACCATTAGGTCCCTGCGAACAATTTGAAATCACAGTCAATCAAAGCAAATATTGCCGTTCATCGTTTTTATTATTAAGATTTTTCAAGGGCAACTTGTGGCTAATGGGCACAGATTGCTCAGAGCTCTGAATGGATTCTTTGGGGAGTAATATCAAAATATTTGTTGAACTGAAACTTTTCATTTTTATGGAAAGCCTTGTGACTTTATTATGTAAAATATTTGTAGCCTGCTTTTACTAAAGGGGATGGGACGACTTCCCTATGAGGAAAGGTTAAAGCGACTAGGTCTCTTCAGCTTGGAGAAAAGGCGGCCGAGGGGAGATATGATAGAGGTCTATAAAATAATGAGTGGAGTTGAAGGGTAGATGTGAAGCGTCTGTTTACGCTTTCCAAAAATACTAGGACTAGGGGGCATGCGATGAAGCTACAAAGTAGTAAATTTAAAATGAATCGGAGAAAATGTTTCTTCACTCAGCTTGTAATTGGGCTCTGGAATTCGTTGCCAGATAATGTGGTAGGGGTGGTTAGCTTAGCGGAGTTTAAAAAAGGTTTGGACGGCTTCCTAAAGGAAAAGTCCATAGACCGTTATTAAATGGACTTGGGGAAAATCCACTATTTCGAGGATAAGCAGTATAAAATGTTTTGTACATTTTTGGGATCTTGCCGGGTATTGTGACCTGGATTGGCCACTGTTGGAAACAGGATGCTGGGCTTGATGGAACTTTGGTCTGTCCCAGTATAGCAATACTTATGTACTTATGTATATCCTATGAAAGCAGAATGGGAAATAAGCCTTAACAAATCAAGGGCCCCTTTTACCAAGCTGCGGCAAAAGGTGGCCGGCGCTGGCGTCGACGTGCGTTTAAATGTGCCGAGGCCACCCTTTTACCGCAGCTGGTAAAAGGGAAGTCTTGGCGTGCAGACATTTCGGGGGAGTACTGCCACCCATTAAGGTGGTGCGGTAAGGGCTCCCGTTTTAACCCGGCGGTAACCGGGTAGTGTCCGGCACCGCCCAATTACTGCCGGGTACAATCTGGCGCTACAAAAATAAATAGATTCGGGATAATGTGAGATATAAATTTTATTTATTAGGATTTATTTACCGCCTTTTTGAAGGAATTCACTCAAGGGCGTGTACAATAAGAATAAATCATACATGAGCAATAGATAATTACAGCAGTAAAAATATTAAATAACAATATAAAGTATGGCATAGTAAACTACTTACAATGTCAACACATTACGTAATAGAACATTTTAACTGACAGTGTAGGGATAAGCAAAGATGGAACATATAGATAGGTAAGAGAGTAAGTGAGTTAGAAAGTAAGGTGACTGATTTAAAGAAAGTTGCACATGAGATCAGAGAGATGGTTAAATATTATCTCAAATTACAAAAATCAGGAAGAACAAATCCAACAAACCAAGTTAAACCATAAACTCACTATAATAAACTTGGGTTCAAAATAATTTATCTTTTTTATTTTTATGTATGCACTTTAAAAATACAATAAAGTGTTTTAAATTATTTTAAATGTGCTCAGACCATACTGTTTACACCCATTATATCCCCAAGAGGAATATGTGGGTGTCGTCACAATGGAACCATCATTGCACATATGATGTTCCACCTCCTAATATTTGTGTATGTACATACAGCTGAGCCCAAGTAGATCTTAATCACCGGTGTATGCGTATATTTATAATACATATGTATAAGTCATAAACTACTTACATTAAATATTGTTAGACTTGAGCTCAAACCTCCGCCCATAAATTATGGTACATTCCATATTACCTTCTGATACATGGATAATAAACATACAGTTCAACGTTTGTTTAAACCTAAAGGAGGAATATGTTAATTCATGACACCCTGATCTCACTTCCCCCATATCTTACATAAACCAACCCACAATGCGATATACACACATATTCACATAATTATTTCACTTCCCTTGGGGTATATTGTGCTCGTGCTTGTGCTTCATTAAAATCACATATCATTCATCCATTCCAATCTTGCCATCATAATAACTGCTCCCTTTTCCTCTTGGGGATATAATGGGTGTAAACGGTATGGTCTGAGCACATTTAAAACAATTTAAAACACTTTATAGTATTTTTTTAAAGTGCATATATAAAAAAAGATAAATTATTTTGAACCCAAGTTTATTATAGTGAGTAAATATTATCTCAGCCAGGGTAGGAGCGGATACACATGTCCCGCTGCAGTATGTGCAGCCTGTGTCACTCCTTGTGTGTTTGAGTGAGACTAGCAAGTTAGTTAGTTCTTCCTTTAAAGGCCTGGTTGAAGAGCCAAGCTTTCACCTGCTTCCTGAAGTAGAGATAGTCTTCTGTTAAGCAGGTAATAAATAAATAAATAGTTAGTTAGTAGTGCGGGAATCAAAAAAGAAAAAAAACGACTTATGCATTGCATCTATTCCAGCTAATATGTCTGAGAGGAGGGATCTGTAGGGATGCCTCTGATTCAAGTGACACTCTTATCTGAAGCTTTGCAAATGTTATGGGCACTGTGGTCAAAAAGGGTATTTTCCATAGTGAAACATCTGCTTACCCACGGGAACCTCTTTGAAAATTGACCCCCACACATTGAGAGAATGACCTCCATCCGTCTAGAGCCAGTGAAATGCATAAGCGAACTTTGCCGGGTCTGTCTGCCTTCTGTTATTTTAAAATACGCCAAAGCTGAAGATGGGCAACAGAGGAAGAAAAACGAGATCTGCCTTGTGATGATAGGGATGGTGCAGTGTCTTTCAGTGAAAACGAAGGGCCCGGTGGAGATACTGCCACAGGGAGAAGTTGGCATTACAACAAACAGTGTATATATTGAAATAAGTATCTGATGCCATTGGGGGGGGGGGGGGGGGTAGATTGTAGCTAATAGCATGGACAATACTATTGTTGTGTATGAAAGCTAATTAAGTAGCAGCACGGATCGTGATCTCCAGAGTCCCACTGTTCATGCGTATGCAGTGTGTTTTTTCTAGCAAAAAAGGTGCCGGTACTCAAATGCCAGGCCACCCTTCAGGGTTGGGGTGATCAGTGAAGTACCCATCCCACAATAGCCAGGCCGCCTACAACCAGTCACAGAATCTATGACGAGGCAGAATTGGTGTGTAGAGCCTGAGCTCTTCATTAAAACATGGGGACCATGGGTCGATTTTAGCAGACAATGGAAAAGGTGCCGGTACTCAGTACCCCCTCAAAAAAAGCCATGTGCATATGTGGAATTTACTCATGAAAGGTGAAAAGTAAAATATTACCACACTGTAGCATGTATGCACTTCTACATGAAGATTAAAACTATCATTACTATCCATTTTCAACTGTTATGCTCCTCTTTAAAAAATAATATTGGAAGCTTTTATATACAGTATATATATATATATAGATATATATATATATATATATATATATATATATATATATATATATATGAATGATACGTCTTCCTCTCCAGGCCCCATCAGCTGTCATTTGCCTGCAAGTCTTACAACCAGCAGAAATTGCATGAATTATATGGAAAAGTGTCAGAGAAAAGCCATTTTGATAGCCTCTTTATTAACAAGATGATTGGATCAGACAGGGAGAAACAGCAATCGTCCTCTGAGGGTCATAGGTCCTATTCTACGTATTGTCAGCATACTTGATGGCATTAGAAATAGAAAAAGGGTGCCAAGTTTCTTGCATGAGCATCTTTGTGTCATGCAATTGGATGAACTATTGCCTTTATTTTTGGGGCCGAAAATGGATGTGGCAAAATGCAAATTGGTACGTGTCCATTTTGGGTCTGAGACCTTACCGCCACCCACTGACTTAGCGGTAAGGTCTCGCCCGTTAAGCGGGCGGTAATCGTCGACGCACGTACAATGCTGATTATCGCCTGGTTAGCACTGCGCGAAGTGGATACGCATAAAATGAAATTACTATCCGGGCCAGGCACTGGGTCCGAATTGGCGCGCATTGGATGTGCGTAGGCGCCTACGTGGCTTAGTGAAAAGGGCCTCTTCGATTGTGAGACCTCCAGGGACAGAAAATGCCTGCTGCTTCAATAACATTTTGGCTTGTACTCAGTACAGAAGAAATTAAAGCAGATAACTTTAAGACAAGGTTCCCCCTTGTCCACTCTTCCTTTTGGGATACATTTTTAATATATTTCTTTCTAAAGAGAGGGGCTACACTAATGACCTCTGCAACAGAATTAACATTTTTTTATTTGTTATGCCTTTCCCGCTGCCCATTGCCTTACCATATTGTTTTGCGTTCTTGACTCCATCAGGAATGATCACTGATGGAGTCTATAAAATAATGAGTGGAGTTGAATGGGTAGATGTGAAGCGTCTGTTTACGCTTTCCAAAAATACTAGGACTAGGGGGCATGCGATGAAGCCACAATGTAGAAAATTTAAAACGAATCGGAGAAAATGTTTCTTCATTCAACGTGTAATTAAACTCTGGAATTCGTTGCCAGAGAATGTGGTAAAGGTGGTTAGCTTAGCGGAGTTTAAAAAGGTTTGGACGGCTTCCTAAAGGAAAAGTCCATAGACCATTATTAAATGGGATAAGCAGTATAAAATGTTTTGTACTTTTTTGGGGATCTTGCCAGGTATTTGTGACCTGGATTGGCCACTGTTGGAAACATGATGCTGGGCTCAATGGACCTTTGGTCTTCCCCAGTATGGCAATACTTATGTACTTATGTACTTGTTTCTTCTGATTGGTTTACATCAATATCTGAAGCCCATCATGTCCTGCCATGTTGGATTTCTGTACCCCAAGGGGTCCTTTTACAAAGGTGCGCTGAAAAATGGCTTGCAGTAGTGTAGGCGGGGTTTTGAGCGACCGCCAATCCATTTTTTAGCATGCCTGTAAAAAAATACCTCTTTTTTTTGCTGAAAATGGACGTGCAGCAAAATCGAAATTGTTGCGCGTCCATTTTGGGCCTGACAGCTTACCGCCAGCCATAGACCTAGCGGTATAAAGAATCTGGGTGGTAATGATCTACGCACATCAAAAATGCCACTTGGTGCGCATTCGTTACGTGCGCCAAAAATAAAAAATATTTTTCAGATGCGCGTAGCAAACGCACGCCAAAATTGAAATTACCGCAAGGGCCACGCGGTAACTGGGCGGTAACTCCAATTTGGCGCACATTCGGCGTGCATAGGCACCTACGCGGCTTAGTAAAAGGGGCCCTAATGCATCACTTTTGCACTGAAGCTTAGCAGCCAAACACTTGACCACTCCCTAAACTTTCTTAGACTGCGTCTTACTCTGAGTACTTCTTAATATCTGCAAAATGATAAACCGTCCCTACTTAACCCTCCATGATATTACTCTAGCGGCAACTGATCTCTCTTGGTGAGGACTCTATTTACTGCCACCCTCTGATGTCTGTCACTTAACCAGAGTCTAATCCAGTCCTCCAGTCCTCCACCAGGAAGCCCACCCCCTCAATTTATTCATGAGCCTCTTGTGTGAGAGGCAGCATGGAAAACTGTGCTGATATCCAGGGCTATTGCGTCCACCTACACCTTTATAGCTGTCTTATGTATTTTTTTCACTAGATTTCTATCACGCTCTTCCATCTATATTGAAGGCAGGTCTATCTCTCCAGTGCAGATGAAATTACCTTCTCCCTTTTCCAAGCTAACGCACAATGCTTTCTCCCTTCCCTGTGGCTCCGCATGTCTGTTGCTTTAATACTATTTTGATGTGAAATGCTTTTTCTCTTGCTTTTCTGCCTAGTCTGTCCTTTCTGATAAGATTAAACCTCCTAAGGCTATATCCCAGCTCTGTGACAGCAAACAATATTTAGATCTGTGCCTGTCTTTACACCTTCCAAGCCTGGAATGTTGTTTATTTATTTGTAGCATTGTATCCCACATTTTCCCAACAATTTGCAGGCTCAATGCGGCTTAAATTTGCCGTAATGGCGGTTGCCATTTCCGGGTAACAGAATTACAAATGGTAATGTGTTAAGATGCATACACACGTGGTAACATACATGTAACATATGTGAACAGATCATGGCATAGATATATATCATGTGCATATATATGTTAAGGAAGAATAAATTATGGTAATGCATGAAAGTTCCTGAGTAACAAATTGGAAGAATAAATTATAGTAATACGTGAACGTTCCTGAGTACGAAATTGGGTTGTATCATTCTTTAGGTCATCGACTATGGAGAGACCATATTCGACATAGAGATTGAAGTGGTTATGCTTATTCATTAGTGGGAAATCTCCAGTCCATGAAGACCACAAGCTACACAGGTTTCAGGATCATCCTAATGAATATGCATGAGAGAAATTTGCATGCACTGCATGGGCATCTATAGTGGTGTGAAAACGTATTTCCCCCCTCCTGATTTCCGCTATTATTGCGTATATGTCACCCTGAAAGGTTTCTGATCATCAAGCAAAATTTAATATTAGACAAAGAGAGCCTGAGTAAACACATAAATGGAGTAAACTCAGGAATGGATCCTAAGGAGCTTAGCCGAGATTGGGTGGCAGAGCCAGCCGGTGGTGGGAGGCGAGGATAGTGCTGGGCAGACTTATACGGTCTGTGCCAGAGCCAGTGGTAGGAGGCGGGGCTGGTGGTTGGGAGGCGGGGATAGTGCTGGACAGACTTATACGGTCTGTGCCCTGAAGAGGACAGGTACAAATCAAAGTAGGGTATACAAAAAGTAGCACATATGAGTTTGTCTTGTTGGGCAGACTGGATGGACCATATAGGTCTTTTTCTGCCATCATTTACCATGTTACTATGTTACATAACAAAGATTTAAAATTATTACTTCATTTAAGTAAGGAAAGGTAAAGGCTAAAGTGTTATATAGTTGATAATACCACCTTTCTGTGGTACAACCAGGGTTTTTTGAGGGGGTACTTGGGGGTACTGAGTACCGGCACCTTTTCCATGTCGGCTAAAATTGACCCATGGACCAAGTTTTAATGAAACAGCTCAGGCTTTACACACCAATTCTGCCTTGTCATAGATTCTGTAACTGATTGTGGGGTGAGTCTCTCAGTGATCACCCACCCCTGAAGAGTGGCCTAGCATTTGTTTTTGTTACATTTGTACCCCGCGCTTTCCCACTCATGGCAGGCTCAATGCTTACATATTATATACAGGTACTTATTTGTACCTGGGCAATGGAGGGTTAAGTGACTTGCCCAGAGTCACAAGGAGCTACCTATGCATGAAGTGGGAATTGAACTCAGTTCCTCAGGACCAAAGTCCACCACCCTAACCACTAGGCCACTCCTCCACTCGACTACTGGCACCTTTGTTTGCTAGAAAAATGCACTGGGTACAACCAACGTAACATAACATAGTGACATAGTAAATGACGGCAGATAAAGACCTGTATGGTCCATCCAGTCTGCTCAACAAGATAAACTCATTTTACATGGTATGTGTACTTTATACCCGAGTTTGATTTGTCCTTGCCATTCTCAGGGCACAGACCACAGAAGTGTGCCCAGCACTGTTCTTGTACTAAGTTCTGAAGCTAACGTCGAAACCCCTTAAAATTTACACTCCAGCCCATCCCTATCTATTCAGTCACAATCAGGGCAGATCGCAGAAGTCTGCCCAGCACTGCTCTTGTACTAAAAGTACTGAAGATTCTGGAATCCTAAAGAGTTACAAGATTCTGGAATCCCAATCAGTAGCAACATTCCATGTAGAACCCCAAAGAGTAACATAGTAAATGACGGCAGATAAAGACCTGTACGGTCCAGCCAGTCTGCCCAACAAGATAAACTCATTTTACATGGTATGTGATACTTTATACCCGAGTTTGATTTGTCCTTGCCATTCTCAGGGCACAGACCATAGAAGTCTGTCCAATACTGTTCTTGTACTAAGTTCTGAAGCTAAAATCGAAGCCCCTTAAAATTTACACTCCAGACCATCCCTATCTATTCAGTCACGATCAGGGCATAGACCGTAGAAATCTGCCCAGCTCCCATTTTGTTTCCAGTTACCGGCGTCGCCACCCAATCTCCGCTAAGATTCCACAGAACCATTCCTTCTAAACAGGATTCCTTTGTGTTTATCCCACACACGTTTGAATTCTGTTACCGTTTTCATCTCCACCACCTCCCGCGGGAGGCATTCCACGTATCCACCACCCTCTCTGTGAAAAAATACTTTCTGGCATTACTCCTGAGTCTGGCCCCCTTCAACCTTTCCCCCAGATTCTATATAGTGCGGCTTGAGTTGCATGCACAAATCTGGTTGTATTTTGAATTGTGCGCACAACTTCATTATCTTAACAAGTTCAATGAGCGCTGATAATTGCCACTTAAGCAATTATTGATACTAATTGGCTATAATTAGACTTTATGCACACAACTTGCTAAGTGTATTCTGTAAGGTGACGTGTGTAAAGTCTAACGCGAACAGCTGAAAAGGGGGCGTGGCCTTGGGTGTGGAATGAGTACTTTGTGGGCATTTCTATAAATTATGCGTTCTGTTATACTACTACTACTACTATACTACTACTTAACATTTCTAGAGCGCTACTAGGGTTACGCAGCGCTGTACAAAATAAACAAAGAAGGACGGTCCCTGCTCAAAGGAGCTTACAATCTAAAGAACGAAATGTCAAGTTGGGCAGTCTAGATTTCCTGGGTAGAGGTGTAGAGGTTAGGTGCCGAAGGCGACGTTGAAGAGGTGGGCTTTAAGCAGAGATTTGAAGATGGGCAGGGAGGGGGCCTGGCGTATGGCCTCGGGGAGTTTGTTCCACGTTGGGTGAGGCGAGACAGAAAGGGCGGAGCCTGGAGTTGGCGGTGGTGGAGAAGGGTACTGAAAGGAGGGATTTGTCTTGAGAGCAGAGGTTACGGGTAGGAACGTAAGGGGAGATGAGGGTTGAGAGGTAGGGAGGGGCTGCAGATCGAGTACATTTGTAGGTTAGTAGCAGAAGCTTGAACTGAATGTGGTATCTGATTGGAAGCCAATGAAGTGACTTGAGGAGAGGGGTGATATGAGTATATCGGTTCAGGCGGAAGATAAGACGTGCAGCAGAGTTCTGAACGGACTGAAGGGGGGATAGGTGGCTAAGTGGACCAGTGAGGAGTAGGTTGGATAGAATATACCTGCTCCGTGCCTAAGTTAGTCGCTGGCATTTACACCAAGTTTTGCTTGGCGTAAATTCCCATAACTTGGATTTAGTCATTCAGATGGGCCCTAGGCATTTTCCATAAACTATGCCTAACTTTAATTCTGCAAAAAGTGAGTTAAAAGTTGTCAACAGCAATGTAATAGACTGATATCAAATTATAGGAAGCATTTGGTTGCAATTATTGCTGCTAAAGGTGTTGAAACCAGTTATTAAGTTTAGGGGCCGCTTACTTTTTCACATTATTAGTGTTGGATAATTTCTTCCTTAAATAAATGAAGTAGTAATTTTTAAAACTGTTATATGTTTACTCAGGTTCCCTTTGTCTACTATAACATCTACTATAATAAAACTCACCCTCAACGTTCTGAGGACACTGACTTCAGTTCCTTCAGGTTCTAAGGTTCATGGTGGTGAAGCCACCGGGCCCCGCCCTCACGTCAAACGTCATGATATTGAGGGCAGAGCAAACGTTGAGGGTGAGTTTTATTACTGTACCTGTGCTCCACCCTTGCGTCAAAACGCGATGATGTCGAGGGCGGCCCAGGAAAATCGCCACCCACACAGAGCTACGACAACGCTAACAGCGGCGGCACATGAACCAGCTACAACCGCGACGAGCAACGGGGCGGCCCAGGAAAATCACCACTGTTCTCCGTATGTGATGTGAATCACCCCCCCCCCCCCAAAAAAAAAAAGCTAGCGCCCGTTTCATTGCTCTGAGAAACGGGCCTTCTTGCCTAGTTTTATATAAAGATCAGAAACCATTCAGTGTGACATAGGTGTAAGAATAGAGGAAATCAGAAGGAGGTAAATACTTTTTCACATCACTGTGTCTGCATTTCATTAGGGGATGCTTCAGAAACTCAACCGGTTTGTGCCTCTGAGGATCGGGAGATCCACACCCTGACCTAGATAATTTGCATATAGTAGCAATAACCATGCTAAATGTTTAGAAGCTTGGGAATCTGGCCACTCAAGACTAGTGAACTGTACAATTAAGTTAACATTGAGACTTCAAAGAACTGAGTAAAGGAATATCACACACTGTGAAATTGCTGTCTGAGAAATTGTGTATTTTCCACGAGTAACAAATGAATGTGATAACATGGCTTCTATGTTCACTAGCATGTGCCAGCCTAGGCAATTTCTAGCATGCTAACATTTTGTGGAGGTGGGGAAGAAAGACGCACAAGAACAGGAGGTCCTGATATGGATGAGAGTCAGTAGAACTGTCAGAAAATTTTTATATATATATTTTATTTTTATGGCAAGGGTGATGGATGTATGGAGCACCAAGACAAGAGCAGTGGTGGAATTCAGATCAGCATAGCATAAGCTCAGGAGATCCATGGTTGTGAACAAAAAATGAGGGGTAAAGCAGAGATCAAAAACAATAAATTTATATGGTCAAGTTACAATAAATTTCTATGGCTAGCAGCTGCGATATATCTTTAGCAGCATGGACCAAAATAAGTGGAAAGTCTGCATCGGCCAATACATCTTTTGTCTGCTGTTATCTACAGTACTGTATTGTAGAAGGTATCATCCGTGCCAGTTTACTGATGTCATTGCAATCAGTCTTCTTGGAAGATCATTGATTGGGATTTGGTCAGAAAACCAATATGAGAGAAGCATTTGTCTGTTATAGGCCAGTAATTAAAAGCATGATTGAGGGGAAATTAAGGTGATCTAATGTTTATATCTTTAGATAAGGAATGATTATGTCAAAGAATAACCTATATTCTGACTGTTTCACTAGGGAGCAATGAAAGGCCTAGACAGCTAAAAAGATATTCAAAAGGCTTTATCTGTGGAATGTTGGTCTGGTGATGTGATATAGAAATAACTAACTATAAAATAAATTTGCGTGGATAAGTTCTTTGCCTTCAAATTTTTGCCCATTTGAATGGAAAACCTTTGATCACGTAAGCCAATATTTATATGGCCAAAGTTATATAGATAAAGTAGGGCAAAATTAGAGATGTACCGGGATCAGGGCCAAACGTTTAGCTGGATAGTAGAGATATTCAACTAGTTTCATTTCATGAGCCTTTGAGACAAGATTGGCTTTTTTTATTATTATATTTTGAAACAAAAAGACATAATAATTCACAGAAACATAAAACAGAATACCTGGTAAAGCCTGCATCTCTGCTTTATTGAATACCCTAATAAGAAATGCCCAGTTGTAGCTGCGAGCGATCAAAACAGGAAATTAACCTAAATTATTTGCATTTGTACTGATTTAGGATATGCAAAAGATTTACAGGAATTTACAGAATTTTAAGGGAATTTTTCTGGATTTAAAAAAATTAGGAAGGGTTTTCTAATCTGTATGTATGAAGTTAAGGAATGTTTTTATACCTCCAGGGTTTGCACTTATATTATTCTGGGATTAGTCTGTCATAAGAACAGATAAGAAAGAGAAATTGATTCTAAAAGGACTTCTTTGATGAGATTCAAAAGAAAGAGTCAGACAGCATAAATATCAAAACATGTTTTGGGCCAAATTTAAGTTGTTAGCAAAGGCAGGACTGAAAATGTGAAGGGCCCCACATATTTTTTGAAATAAATAATCTTTGTCTACTCTAAGGGTTTGATTTCCTGCATCTTCAGAAGGGCGAGAAAATTAAGTCCATAAAAAAAAAAACACGGCGCAAGTAAAATTGGGTAGAAAGAGTTTGTTGAACTTTTGCCAGAAAATGCAAAGTGTGAGAACCTGGGGCACGCTTTGCAGGAAAGTTTGCTTTCCCAGTTTGGTTTGATAGATTATTATTCTTCCCCAGAACTGTAGAAATGCAACCCTTGGGAATGACGTGAACGATATCAAATTATGCAAGCGGGATCACCAGCTGATGATATAGTGGCATTTTGAAGGTGACCTCTACAATGCTTTATGCATGCCCAATATTTACATCTGGATTTTCTGTAGAATATCCTGTTAGAATATCAATGATATGCTTTGATGTCCCATGCATACCTCCGACCCACCCCCATCCTCCCACCCTGTCAGACTGTCATAGTAATGCTTGAATGTTTTCACTTATATACACTGTCAGCTAGCACATTTGCTTATTTCCGATCTGAGGAAGAAGGGCAACCTTCGAAAGCTAATCAAGAAATGAATTAAGTTATGTCCAATAAAAAAGGTATCATCTTATTTCTTTTCCATGTTTTATTTGTTTGATTTCTATTGATAACCTTAAGAGTGGACTAACACGGCTACCACACTCCTCTACTGTAGAGCAATGAAAATCGGAGTAGTAATCACCTTCTCAGATCTGAATTAAAAATATAGATGACACATTTAACGATCCCTCCAAACAGCCATTGGCAGCCATTAGAAGAAACATCCAGCAATCAAAGGTTCCAATTTTGAAACTGTGTTCAAGATCCTGAGACGTGGACCCTATGCCATATGTCTCTTTAATCGAATCTAGATTCCTCTGCAGAAAACAAAAATCCTTACTGAAATAAAAATTAGTGATTTGAAACTCTGTACTCACTACGTTTACCGTCTAATACTTATTGATAATATTTTGAAGAAGGTTACGAGAAAGTAAGGAAACATTGCTTTCGGATGTATTATTCAGCAGCTTAAACTGCCTATGTCACTGGCTCATGATTTCTTCTTCAATGTGCCATGATGTGCTTCTGGACCTGGTTTGGTTAGTAGCAGCTCCAGATATGGAATTAGCATATTGTTTCTCGGGGAATGCCCTTGAATGTGCTTGAGTAGCTGTCTTGCGTTAGACGTGAGCAGCATCACTGAAGGAGAGAGAGAGAGAGAATCTGTTCCTGGCACCGTGCGTGAATCCTGTGTGACTGTGCCTACTTTTATATCTAAGGAGAGCCGCTGCAAAAATATCAGGATCCTTGTTCTGTGATTAATGAACAGCCAATACTCGGCCATCGCTTGCATCTGGGGAATCGCTGGTAGCTCCCTTTCAACACACTTACAGCATCAAGGAATGTCCTGTTTGGTACCAGGTAAGAACCTGATATTCACTTCTAAGGTGCTCTCAAGATTACTTCCCATTTTGTTTTGGATAAGCACCAGAGGTCTGCCCAGTTTTTCTGATTATTAAAATGTATTAAAATTTTAGATCTGAGGTTGAACACCCCCCCCCCCCCCCAAGGCCTTTTGAATGTTACCTACATGGTGTGTTGAAATTTCTAGAAGGGCACCAATAGCACATCTCGCTGAAAATAGAGTATTATTATTTTTTTTAACTGCCCGTACAGTTAGTATTTGAGTCGGGCTCAGTCTGTTTGAGTAGTAGTTTGGTGTCTCTCACTAGGTGGATAGGTAGGAACATTGGAGTTTTTTTAGATCATTTGCTTTTCTCAAGTAAAGTACTACTACTACTTGACATTTCTAGAGCGCTACTAGGGTTACGTAGTGCTGTACAGTTTAACAAAGAAGGACAGTCCCTGCTCGAAGGAGCTTACAATCTAAAGGACGAAATGTCAAGTTGGGGTAGTCAAGATTTCCTGAATAGAGGTATAATGGTTACGTGCCGAAGGCGACATTGAAGAGGTGGGCTTTGAGCAAGGATTTGAAGATGGGCAGGGAGGGGGCCTGGCGTATGGGCTCAGGGAGTTTATTCCAGGCATGGGGTGAGGCGAGGCAGAAAGGGCGAAGCCTGGAGTTGGCGGTGGTGGAGAAAGGAGGGATTGTCTTGAGAGCGGAGGTTACGGGTAGGAACGTAAGGGGAGATGAGGGTAGAAAGGTAAGGAGGGGCTGCAGATCGAGTGCATTTGTAAGTTAATAGGAGAAGCTTGAACTGTATGCGGTACCTGATCGGAAGCCAGTGAAGTGACTTGAGAAGGGAGGTGATATGAGTATATCGGTCCAGGCGGAAGATAAGACGTGCAGCAGAGTTCTGAACGGATTGAAGGGGGGATAGATGGCTAAGTGGGAGGCCAATGAGGAGTAGGTTGCAATAGTCAAGGCGAGAGGTAATAAGAGAGTGGATGAGAGTTCGGGTGGTGTGCTCAGAGAGGAAAGGGCGAATTTTGCTAATGTTATAGAGGAAGAAGCGACAGGTCTTGGCTATCTGATCATTTTTTCTCCTCTGTCCCATACAGGAACCATGATAGTAATGGACTCCTAAATTGATAGTGGTTTGATCAATACGTTAGTATTTACCCTATCAGGAGCTTTGAGGTTCCAATTTTGTAATTTGATACAGATCCTTCATTGGTATCTTTACTAACCCTGGGGGGAGACACCCACAAACTATATATTTTAACATTCAAACTTCTAGGAATTGTTGGAACTATAATATTTAAGTTTGAAATTCCCTATGTAATTATAGAGTTGTTGTTTCTTTTAAATCAACCCTAATTTAAAGGTCACATGCTAGGGACCTGAATGTCACTGGGGAAACCAGGCGAAACAGAAGGTATCCACAAGGATAGATTTTGCTCACACTTTTTCAGTAGCAGCTCAAGGTGGGTTGCGCTCAGGTACACTGGGTAGTTCCCTGTCCCTGGAGGGCTCACAGTCAAAGAGCCCTATTTACTGGCAATTCCACTGTTCAACATCTCTCTCATGTTGACTGAATAGGTTACTCACCAGTTGCTTCACCCCCTGTCATTCCCCCTGTGTTATCCCGTGTTCCTTCCCCTCCTGTCACATTCTGTATCTGAGCCATCTATACATTGTATTGTATCCTCTTGAATTCATGTAAGCCACATTGCGTCTGCTTTTGTGGGAAAATGTGGGGTACAAATGCACCAAAATAAATAAATAAATAAAAATGAGCACGTGCTAACTATGTAGACGCCCATAGGATTATTATGGGCGTCTACATGGTTAGAGCGTGCTAAAAACGCTAATACGCCTCTAGCACGGCTTAGCAAAGATGGCCCTGAGTTTGGACCTGAGGCAATGGAGGGTTAAGGGGTCCTTTTACAAAGGTGAGCTGAAAAATGGCCTGCGGTAGTGTAGACATGTGTTTTGGGTGCACGCGGAGTCATTTTTCCGCACACCTGTAAAAAAAATGGCTTTTTAAAATTTTTGCACCAAAAATGAAATTACAGCAAGAGCCGCGTGTGGTGACTCCATTTTGGCACAGCTTAGTAAAAGGGGCCCCTAAGTGACTTGCCCAAGATCACAAGGAGCAGCAGCGGCAGGATTTGAACCCAGCCACCTCTGGATATCGAGAACAGTGCTCTAACCACCAGGCCACTCCTCATTGGTAAATAAAGTAGAAGGGTGCAGTAACAAATCTACAGCATATCACAGTGGCGAACGGAGACTCTTGTTCTAATGCATCTTGAAATTTGAGAGTCCTCATTTTGGAAGATCATCAATTGATGAGGGGGGGGGGCAGGTACGTGTGAGTTGGACTGGCCACATTAGAAACAGTTTACTGGGCTAAATGAACCGTTGTTCTGACCCATTATGGCTATCTTATGTTATGTTTTATCATGCAACATGCACAGATCCAATTAACCTTCTGTATGGAGGATTCGTTGTTTGCAAGCATTGCTTTCTACTTTTTTCCCCCTGGATTCAAATAAAGAATGCCTGGGCATGTTATTTTTGTATTTATTACATTTATATCCCACATTTTCCCACCTGTTTGCAGGCTCAATGTGGCTTACAAAGTATCGTAGTGGCGGTTGCCATTACGGTTGATAACAAATACAAGGTTATGTTATGGTCAAAGGTAGAAGTGTTTCAGGCATCATGGGGTCGAGGATAATAAATTGTCCAGTACAATCTTAGATTATCTTGTGTTGCTGGGTGTGGGGATTTATGTTGGATCAGTTGGGAAGCTTTTTTGAAGAGGTGGGTTTTCAATGATTTCCTGAAGTTTAGGTGGTCATGTATTGTTTTCACTGCATACGGGAGTCCATTCCATAGTTGTGCGCTTATGTAGGAGAAGTTAGATGCATGAGTTGTTTTGTATTTTAGCCCTTTACAGTTTGGGCAATGTAGGTTTAGGTATGATCGTGCTGATCCGAGTCTGTTTCTAGTTGGTAGATCAATGAGGTCTATCATGTATCCTGGGACTATGCCGTAGATGATTTTGTGGACTAAGGTGCAGTTTTGAAGATGATCCGTTCTTTGATTGGAAGCCAGTGCAGCTTTTCTCAAAGGGGTTTAGCGCTGTCGAATTGTGTTTTACCATATATCAATCTGGCTGCTGTGTTTTGGGTGGTCTGGAGTGTTTTAGTGAGTTGTTCTTTGCATCCCGCATATATTCTGTTGCAGTAGTCTGCATGACTTAGGACCACTGATTGTACTTGCAGGACATCAGACTCAGAAACAACGAAGGAAGAAGAGGACCTCGGCTGGCGGGGGTTGGGGTCCCCCGCCAGCAAAGATAGCAGACGGCGGGTTGGCGGCGGGAAGAGAGGTTGAGAGGGTCATCGGTAGGGGGGCCCAGGCCCCCCTGGCCCCACGTAGCTACACCCCTGGGTAAAAGATTGGAGGAAGGCTATGAGAAAATTTCAAGGTGTCTGAATATCTCTTGGGGCTCTTATCAGTCTACCATTGTAAAGTGCACATACCTAAATCTCCACTACCCAAGCTGCAATGACCTCAAATACAAATCAACCTATGCATCCAGCTTCTCATATATAAGCACACAACTATGGAATGCATTACCAAGCGCCGTGAAAACAACATATGACCACCTAAACTTTCGGAAACTACTAAAAACTAACCTTTTAAAAAGGTATACCCTAACAATCCAACTTAAACGCCTTAACCCTGCAACATAACGAAACCAAAGTTCATACTGGACATAACTTAACTCTTCCTCCTTACGACTCCCCAATGTGTATATCACACATGAACTTTACTCTACCACAACATCACTCTGTATTTGTTCATACCGGTATTGGCGATTGCCTTTGCGGTACTATGTAAGCCACATTGAGCCTGCAAATAGGTGGGAAAATGTGGGATACAAATGTAACAAATAATAATAATTTGGCACCACCAAGTCACTGCCTCAAACAGGCCATCCCTCCAATGTTAGTAGCCATGGCTTAACGAAACTGTTGTAGATGGTCACGGTCAGACCCAGAATTTGCTTAAAAGAAATTACAGAGGTATCTGACTAAGACTGGGGAAAATGTAAAATGTTCCACAATATCAAGATTATACTAGAGACATCCCTATTCTAAGGAAACTCAAGAAGCCAAGATGCCGAAACGACAGTTCATGATAGTAATCAGAGAATCAGACTAATTCATGACCCAGATGGCAAAAGAACCATCTTAGCTTTCTGTCCCAAGTGTAAGACGCTTTACATCAAGGTTGGGATTGAAGGGTTGGATTGGGAGGTAAATGCTGCCTTTCCTGGTGTGATGCTAAACCCTTCTAACTCACTTAAAAGGGAGAGTTAATAATGCATCATTTACACTGTAGCCATGATGTCTTGTCCAATAAAATATATCATACTATAGGGATTTTCAGGGAAGCTGCCTGATCAATTAAGGTGGTGTTAAATCTTTTTTATTTACAACTAAAACCATAACGCAAAATATAATGTTGACATGCAATCCATATACATCGCTTGTATATTAATCTCTCGTTCAGCATGTTCTGGATTATGTATATACACAGTAAATCCCCCTTTTTATTCTGTGAAGTTACTTAATATCTCTTTCATAGTTGTGTACTAAATATAACATTTCAGACTGTACATGATAAATGCTTTTGCTGGTTTCAAAATTACGCAGTGATTTGATTTAGCTGCTTTCCAGTGCAAACCAATTTGTGCCCCACAGCAACCCTTGAAAATGAGGTCCAGGGATAGTAACCCATAAATAAGATCATTTCTTTCTCAAGCCAGTAGTTGAATCAAAGCAAACAATTATTTTTTTTAATCCTCTGCAAATGGCACATTTATATTCCTTGCTTTTTCCCTCTCCCCTCCCCCTCCAATATACATTTTTGAGGGAATTAACAACCAGTCAGGGATCTCCTAATCTGAAGACCAAAGCCCCACATTTACAAGCGAATACTGTAGTGAAGACAATTCAAAAGCATTTACAAACAACTGAAACTGGCTTGAAGGGTACCAGCCTAGTAGCCCACTGACAGTAGAGCTCGACCATAGGGCAAATCTCATGGTTTCATCTCTAAGCCTAAATTTGTTCCTCACGCCATATGGAGCTGTGAATTCGGACAAAGCAGTGCTCACCATGCTGAAGAGAACGAGTTTTCATGATGCAGTGCTCTAGGCCCCAGGAGAAGGAAAGAAGGTTGTATGGAAGCAGGGCATACAGTACCTGGGAGATGCAAAAGCGACCCTAGGGAAGTAATACTCACAGTGCCAGGGCTGTCCTTAGAAGGGAGGAACCATGGTGATTGTCCTAAGCCCTACATTTTGAAGAACCCTGCACTATAGTAGTAACTCTACCCCAATTTCTGACATCATTTCCTAAGCCACCAGAGCAGGAGATATACATGCATCCAACATGTGATACAGAGATCTGCAATGGACCAAGATCCAGAAGAGACAGTAGCCAACCTTCTCTTAGGCTGCCTTTGCTATTCAATCTCAGATGGGAAGCCCCCTTCAATCTTCAATCTCAATGAGACATCTTGGGCACCACATTCCTGCAGGGTCAGCCCCACTCAGCGCCTGGGAGAAGGGAATCTCAGACTTGCAAACATCTAATGGTCAGATTCAAGGTACATAAATACCAGATTCCAGAGTGGTACCCATCTGAAGCCCCTAAGAACTATCACTGTAATTGCTGGGCTTTGTGTGTTGGGGGGGGGGGGGGGAGGAGTTAGAAAAATAAGGTGAAACTCTTTTGGTATCTACAAAAGGAGTCTCACTGCATCATAGTCCCCTACACCAAGCAACACAGCATGACCAATGATCGTACTGGACAACATACAATCTTCATTCCTTTCGACCCTTCACAACTACCTCACTCGATCACTATATAACATTGTATTTGTATTGTATCTGTTATCAATCGACTTAGCGAACGGCTTTGACGGTACTATGTAAACCACATCGAGCCTACAAATAGGTGGGAAAATGTGGGGTAAAATAGTAACAAATAATAAATAGTCCTAGTTAGGACTGGCTCCAGTTGAATATAAGCACAAAGGAGCAAGAAGAAACCAATTCCAGAACTAGGTATTTTAACACTGGGACAACACCGCATGAAATATGATGGCTAGAGGTTGGAGCCCTAAAAATCTCTGGTGTTTGGAACAATGTCTCAGTTGCATTTCATGCCCTGGACTGACAGAAGTCTTACAAACAAGTGAATTAGTCAATACAGCACATGCTTTCGGAAGTTCATTAATCAAGCTAAAGATCTTCCATTCCTCAGGCCAGCCTTACATTACTTAGCCAAGCTTTCACTGTATGTCTTCACACCCCTTGACTCTATAATTGATGAAAATTCCTTTTGCAGTAATAACAGACAAAAGTTGTTTAGTGTAAGACTCTGCCAACTTTGCACAGTGGGATGGTAGAGTTTTTGTCCATTCTTCTTAGTAGAATAGCTCAAGCCCTTTGAGGTTAGCTAGGCATTGTCTCCATGTATGGAAGGCTTTTCCCTAGTGGTAGTATGATGAGACTATCTCTAGGGGTCATGGCAGCCATTTTGTTTCTGGAACTGGATGGGGCAGGAACAGAGGAGAAACCACTTCCATCCCAAATCACTACACCATCTGAGATCACCTTCAGTTAAGTCTCGGGGAGGGAGGAAGGTTGGAGGGAGTTACATCCGACACTTTGGGGGAGGGCTTATATTTTGGGTAGATCTTATTGCCTCATGCGATCCAGGAGGGCTCATGGTTGTGATTGCAAGGTGTCAGGCACTTTGGGGTTGTGATTTGGAAGTGTTGGACACTTTTGAGTTGTGATCGGAGAGTCTCAGACACCTCAGGGTTGTGATCGGGCGTCAGGCACCTCAGGGTTGCCATTGGGGGATTTGGGGCACTTCAAGTTTGTCATTGGGGGTTGTCATCAGAGGATGTCGGAGAGATGAATGATGATGGGGGGAAAGCAAAGGGGGTCTTGTCGGTCAAAAACACATGCTGATGCCAGTGCAGGCCCCTTTTTATCACAGCTTAGTAAAACAGGCCCTATGGGAGTTAGGCACCGTATCTTATAAACTAGCACACAGCCAGATGCATATGCAAATTTAATGAGTGCCAATTAATATCAAAATTGATCATTTGCACTCAATTATTAATGGTTCAGAGCTCATTATCCACATTATGCGCATATCTCAGAAGTGGGTTCCAGTAATCATCAGGGCATCATTAATTAGTGTCCAATGTTCCCATCAATTTATTTATTTATTAGATTTGTATCCCGCACTTTCCCACTAAAGCAGGCTCAATGCGGCTTACATAGTAATAGGTAACACAGAATTTGTTATGTAAAGTAGGAAATTAAGTATAACATAGTAATACGATGGATTGGGTAGGTAGAGACAGGTGATAGAGAGGAAGGTAAGGTGGGAGATAGAGTCTGGGTCAATGTCGTTTCTCTTTGGTATATGTAAGGTAGATGGGTTCATAAGATTAATCTGGGTCCTTTGGGTAGACTTGCTTGAATAAATGGGTTTTAGTGCTTTCCTGAATGGTAGGTGGTCATGGATTGCTCGGATAGGTCTAGGGAGAGCGTTCCAGAGTTGGCTGCCCAGGAAGGAGTAATTGGATCCATAATAAGTTTTGTACTTGAGACCTTTACAGTTGGGGTAGTGCAGGTTGAGGTACTTTCGCGAGGATACAGACATGTTTCTTGCTGGGAGGTCGATCAGATTTATATAGTCCGGAGACTCTCTGTGTATTATCTTGTGGATTAAAGTCTGGGCTTTGAAATTGATACGTTCTTTGATTGGGAGCCAGTGCAGTCTTACACGGAGAGGAGTTGCACTCTCAAAACGTGATTTGCCAAAGATGAGTCTCAATCTGTTCCCATATGGCTTATTACGGAAACATTGGACACTAAAGGGTTAATCTGATGGCCGGGGTTACAGTGGGACTTGTGCAATTTGAAAACATTCGATATTCACACTGTCGCAGAATGAAATAAAAAGCTGAACGAAAACCTGAATCTGAAGGATTTATTTCCTTCAATAATCAATAAACCTTTCTGAAGCTTGTGTTGACAGAACCGAGGATTTAAATAATACCCTGCCTTTACGAAAAGTCAGTATAAGGAACATTTCACTTTAATATTTCACTTATTAGAGATTTCTCTTCACAAAAATGCCAAGGTTAAGGGAAACTAGTTGGAACGTACAATTTTTGAAGCTGTTATCTGGGGAAGAGACTAGTGGGAGCCACTAGCGATAGTAATTACTACAAGTAATTGTAGTGAAGCATGAATGGTTAACACTTAATGAAATAGATTTCCACGTAAATAAAATCAGAGGCTCCCTTCCCCGAAATGGCCGCGCGGCAAGTGCTTTACTTGCCGTATGAAACCAACAAAAGTGGAGAAAGTAGATCCGCTACGTGGAAAAAATAAAAGAACAGCAAAAAAATAGCGAGATCAACACGACACTTCCAAGACACCGTGGATTCGAGTAATAAAAATGCTTTATTAAGGTGAAAGTTAAAAAGACTCGACACGGAGCCGTGTTTCGGCGAAAAAAGCGCCTGCTTCAGGAGTCTGTTTGTTGTGTAAGCCAACGAACGGAACATCATAAGCAAGGCAGCCAAATCAAGGCTTTAGAAAGGCTAATGATAGATGAATGCGCCAAGCATAAGCTTAAAAACAAACAAAACTGGAACAGAAATCAACCGCAGTGGTACTAAGCAAGAAACAATGAGACAGCAATGGCCGTTTCCTGCAGAGAAGAAAGACCTACCTTTTACCCGCTGCGGTAAAAGGGGGCCTTGGTGTACATCAAAAACCAAGTGCCAACTCCAGTGCAGGCCCCCCTTTGCGTGGCCATTTTGGAGAGTGCACTTACCACCACCCATTGAGGTGGCGGAAACAGGGGCGTAGCTACGTGGGGCCACGGGGGCCTGGGCCCCCATAGATTTGGCCCTGGACTCCCCTGCCGACGACCCTCTCGACCCCCCCTCCTCCCGCCGCCAACCCGCCGTCGCCTACCTTTGCTGGCGGGGGACCCCAACCCCCGCCAGCCGAGGCCCTCTTCTTCCTTCGTTCTGTTTCTGAGTCTGACGTCCTGTACAAAGGTAGGCGATGGCTGGGGAGGGTTGGTGGCGGGAGGGGGGTCGAGAGGGTCATTGGCAGGGGGGGGGTCAAGGTGGTGGCGGCGGGGGGGTCGGCAATGGCGGGGGGGGGTCAGCGGCGCTGGGGGGGCTAAAATGTGCCCCCTCACCTCGGGCTCTGGACCCTCCCTCCTGCCAAAGTCTGCTATGCCCCTGGGTGGAAAGGGCTCCTGTGTGAACCTGGCAGTAACCAGGCAGTGGTGGAACTAGCGTCGGGCACTCGCCTAGTAAAAGAGCCCATAATTAACTTATTTCGTCATGCAGCACTGTGGGGCCCCTTTACAAAGCGGCAATAAGCCCATCATGGGTTTACCGCTCACTAAAAAGGAACAACCGCTGAGCTACCGCAGCAGCCCAGCGGTTGTTCCCCACCCCAGCGGGTCATCATATCCGGCGCTACAAAAATATATTTGTTGTTGTAGTGTTGGTGTGTACCCGGTAGTAATCGGGCAGTGCCTTGCGCTGCCCGGTTACCGCAGGGTTGGCGCGGGAGCCCTTACTGCAACCTTAATGGGTGGCAGTAAGGTCTCCCCCCCCCAAAAAAAAAAATGGCCGCGCAGCAAGGACTTTACTTGCCATATGGCCATTTCCTGCAGAAAAGAAAGACCTATTTTTTATCCAGCTGCAGTAAAGGGGGCCTTGGCGCGCGGCGTCAAAAACACCCACCGACGCTAAACAGACCCCCTATCGCCGCAGCTTGATAAAAGGGCCCTGTAAGAGCAAATTGGGACTGCTTTTAAAGCCATTTCCAGATAAAAAAAATATGTACATTATGAGAGAGGAAATTGAAGTGAAGCAGTGTAGAAATTATAGCCTTGGGATCAATTTTTGAAAGACTTTTTTGTTTTTAGGGATCATGACGAGCGGAGAACAAATTGTCTCTAAAACCCTCTTTTTAAAATGCTCCTTCAGCCCTGGAGACCAGGCATCAGCATGAATTCCTAAGGCACAGAATACAGATTTCTCTCTCCATCTTTGACTGACCTTTATAGTTCTAAAATAATATAAAATTTGGCTAGAACGCTTGAACTGCTTTCTGGTCTACTGTTGCATGTTTGCATTTTAAGAGACGGGTTTTTGCACAGCCTAAGTGACATCTCCAATCATGGTTTGCTAATAATCAGAAGCAACAAAGCTATGGGGCTTTTTTTTTACTAAGTTACAGTAAGGCTAACACGCAGGTAGCGTGCGCCAAATCAACACTACCACTGGGGTAGCGTGGGTGCCCTGCGGTAATTCCAAAGTTGGTGCGTGCTGTTTCCCACGTGGAAGATAATTTTCTATTTTCTACCACACGGGGCATTCCTGGTGGTACATAAATATTGCCACACTGGGACAGACCAAAGGTCCATCAAGCCCAGCATCCTGTTTCCAACAGTGACCAATCCAGGGTCGCAAATACCTGGTAAGATCCCCAAAAAGTTCAATACATTTCATGTTGCTTATCCCAGAAATAAGCAGTGGATTTTCCCCCAAGTCAATTTACTAACGATCTATGGACTTTTCCTTTAGGAAACCATCCAAACCTTTTTTTAAACCCTGCTAAGCTAACCGCCTTTACCACATTCTCTGGCAACAAATTCCAGAGTTGAATTACACGTTCAGTGAAGAAACATTTCTCTGATTCATTTTAAATGTATTACTTTGTAGCTTCATCGCATGCCCCCTAGTCCTAGTATTTTTGGAAAGAGTAAACAAACGATCATGTCTACCATTCTGCTCCTCTCGTTATTTTATAGACCTCTATCATATCTCCCCCTCAGCCGTCTTTTCTCCAAGCTGAAGAGCCCTAGCCGCTTCAGCCTTTTCCTCTTAGGGAAGTCGTCCCATCCCCTTTATCATTTTCATCACCCTTCTCTGTACCCTTTCTAATTCCCACTATATCTTTTTTGAGATGCGGTGACCAGAATTGAACACATATTTGAGGTGCGGTCGCACCATGGACCGATAGAAAGGTATTATAACATCCTCATTTTTGTTTTCCATTCCTTTCCTAATAATACCTAATATTCTATTTGCTTTATTAGCCGCCGCAACATGCCACATTGGCGCTCGCTGCCTGATTTCATGCGTCCGATCTAGCACAGGCCATTTTTACTGCAGCTTAGTAAAGGGCTCCTGAATTTCCAGGTTATACTCCTTAGTAATGCATTACTGCTTCTATTTAGCCTTTTCAAGTACTGCAAATCATAACAGCATCAAATTATGAATGCTAATGTCCTGTGAAAAATACGACAAATGTGTCAATTTACGGCATGGTGAAAAAGAAAAGGGGATCAATTAACATGAATTATGTAATTGCTACCAGCAAACAGCAAGGCAGACGATCTGCAAACTCCAAGGTGGAAATCAACGAAGCAGATCAGTAGGAGATAAACACAAATTTATTGAATGAAAACCAAAATGATATAAGGAGCCTGACATAGGCCCGTGTTTCGCCCAGCAGGGCTGCGTCAGGGGCTACACATTCATGGATCTTGTCAAATATGAGGTAAAAAAACAGCACAAACTGAATGATCCTAAAGGGTCCTCGTGACTCTGGGATGGTGTATGCCGGTCTTCACGTTATCACCCTTTAGGATCATTCAGTTTGTGCTGTTTTTTACCTTATATTTGACAAGATCCGTGATCTGATCTCAGTTTCCTGTACGTTCATTTCCATTAGTACATATGTCTACAGATATTGACAGCTAAGGATCAATGTGTAGCCATAGGTGCCGACTCCGTGGATGCTGTGGGTGCTCGAGCACCCCCAATATTTCACTCACCGGAAGTTCCCTTCATCCCTCCTCCCTCCCTCCCTTCGAGTTCCAGGCCCCGTCCCTCAGAATTTAAAAGACATCATTTTACCTCGTCAGGGTTATGGCGGCAGCAGCAGTGAAAAGCGTGCAATCTTCCTTTCTTTCTCTCTCTCTCAGCTCTGGTCCCGCCCTCGGAGGGACGGGGCCTGGAACTCGAAGGGAGGTAGTGAAGAGGGAGGGAGGGAGGAGGGGGGCCTTGGAACTCGGGAGGGAGGGGGATGACCCTGGAACTCGGAGGGGGCAGGGGGACGACCCTGGAACTCGGAGGGACTGGAACTGGGAGGGAGGGGGAGGGGGGAATACATCACCTGTAAAAAAAAAAATTTCAGCACCCCCAATCATTTGAAAAGTTGGCTCCTATGTGTGTAGCCCCTGACGCAGCCTGCTGGGCGAAACACGGCCTTTTGCTACCAGCAAGCCTTGACTAGCTAAACTCCTGTATTCACTGATATTAGATTAAACTCCAGGGCTACAAACATTAAAAGCTCTCATTCTGATGCTTGCTCACTTCGGTGTGTTCAACGTTTCGTTGTTTTATAGGGAGGCCTGCACTGGAGGCATACAAAGTTAATGAATGCCCTCTAAAGCCATCCTGTTCACCCATCCATTTGTAATTCCTGTGTCCCTGTAATTACATTTCAGGAATATCTAACATTAGTGGCTTCTGGGGCTTTCAATGCTTTGGGCACCATAAGTAAAATAAATAACATCCCTGAAAAAGTTCTTTAGAATAAGTTGATTATTTTTCATTTTGGTCCGCTGTAGCAAGACCCTGGCGACAGGGCCGTTTAAATCAGATGCAGACTCCTGAAGCAAAAACTCTGTTTATTTTCTTATTTTATTGTCTTGACTGCATTCTGTTTCCATTAACATTTTCTGTCTGACCTTTGGAATTAGAGAACCTTTTCTGCTTTACAAAGATGCAGCTTGAAAAGAGATTGTGAGTCTGTAGTCTCTGAAATCAGCGAGATCCTGAATCAGTTTTTTCCTCTGTTATGATTAAAGCTTCTGTTTTTACGCGTTTATATGTATGTTTAGGGAGTAATATTCAAGCAGCAGTGGACAGAATTTCTTTAGATGCTGACCCCTCTCAACGGAATTAGACTCGATATTCAATGACAGCCCACAACCAGACAGTGGCGTTCTTTGGTTGACTGCCACCCAGGGTGGATCGCAGCTGCGCACCCCTCTCCCTGGGTGCAGTGTTGTCTGTCCCCCTTCCCCAGGTGCAGCATGACACACACACACCCCACCCGGCGCATCACCACCCCCTCCCCAGCGCATCACCTCCAAGCCCCCCCCCCCCCCCCCCCGGGTGCATGTTTCCTACCTTCTGGGAGCAGCCGCACGGCTGCCGGCTCCATTGGTTCCCTGCTCCCTGTGCCCCAGAACAGGAAGTAACAGCAGAGGGAGAAGGGAACCAGCAGAGCCAACAGCCGCATGGCTGCTCCATGCACCCCTCCTGCAGCATGCACCCGGGGCAGACCACCTCTACCTCCCTGCCCTCGGTACGCTACTGCAACCAGATACCAGCACTGAACATCCAGGTAGTCGGCAACCTGCCGGGAGTTACCCAGGTATCATCAATCTTCAGTGGCAGCATCAGGTGTGATCACTATCATTGGGTAACTCCCAGTTCTGACTCCACCCTGGCAATAACTGGATAGGATATGAAGAGCAAATCTATACAGGACACTAAGATTTAACCATCAATTGCACATGCTAATTTATAGACTAGGTGCACTTATGCATGTGAATGATGTCACAAACTGGCATTTGTGAGCTTCTATGCTAGGAGGTATTCTATTTTTAGTGGATAACAGCAAATGGGCTGTACCAGTGGGCAGAGCATGAGTGTGTCATGAGTGTTCCGTCTAGCAACATACACACCTTATAGAATAGTAACAGATGTGTGCATTGCACGAATCTAAGAAAATTTTTCTTCACTCAATGTGTAATTAAACTCTGGAATTCGTGGCCAGAGAATGTGGTAATGGCGGTTAGCTTAGCGGAGTTTAAAAAACGTTTGGACGGCTTCCTAAAGGAAAAGTCCATAGACCGTTATTAAATTGGACTTGGGGAAAATCCACTATTTCTGGGATAAGCAGCATAAAATGTTTTGTACTTTTTGGGGATCTTGCCAGGTATATTGTGACCTGAATTGGCCACTGTTGGAAACAGGATGCTGGGCTCGATGGACCTTTGGTCTTTCCCAGTATGGCAATACTTATGTACTTAGGTGTGACTGTCATGACCTGACGTAAACTGCTGTGCCTACGTTTTGGAGCACCAAAGTGGCATTGCGCTGCTATAGTGGGTTAAGGGGGAGATTCTATATATGGGGCCTAAAACATTGGCGCTGAAATCAGTGCCGACTAAGCGTATTCTACAATCGGTGCCTAGATTTAGGTGCCGATTATAGAATATGCTTAGTTGATAAATTAAAAATTTTTTTTAGCTGCTTTTCATAAAGTTTCAATATAAATGGTGAAGCAACTCATATTTCTGCCTTCTCCTCCTCCCCCCCCCCCCCCCCCCCCCCCCAAGTATCTCTGCTGCATTGTAATGGTGCTGAAAATGAATGTGAATGAACAATTGAAGATTTGACTCATTCCCTCCCTCCCAGTCATTCAGTTTATATTATTTTTTTTACATTTGTACCCCATGCTTTCCCACTCATGGCAGGCTCAATGCAGCTTACATGGGGCAATGGAGGGTTAAGTGACTTGCCCAGAGTCACCAGGAGCTGCCTGTGCCTGAAGTGGGAATTGAACTCAGTTCCTCAGGACCAAAGTCCACCACCCTAACCACTAGGCCACTCCTCCACTGTTGCTACTATTTGAGATTCTACATGGAATGTTGCTATTCCACTAGCAACATTCCATGTAGAAGTCGGCCCTTGCAGATCACCAATGTGGCCGCGCAGGCTTCTGCGAGTCTGACGTCCTGCACGTATGTGCAGGACGTCAGACTCACAGAAACAGAAGCCTGCGCAGCCTTCTACATGGAATGTTGCTAGTGGAATAGCAACATTCCATGTAGAATCTCCAACAGTAGCAACATTCCATGTAGAATCTCCAATAGTATCTATTTTATTTTTGTTACATTTGTACCCCGCGCTTTCCCACTCATGGCAGGCTCAATGCGGCTTACATGGGGCAGTGGAGGGTTAAGTGACTTGCCCAGAGTCACAAGGAGCTGCCTGTGCCTGAAGTGGGAATTGAACTCAGTTCCTCAAGACCAAAGTCCACCACCCTAACCACTAGGCCACTCCTCCTCCATATATGTAGGTATATGCCAAAAATACTTTTATTGCATTTTACCATTTGTTCAAAAATGATGGCATATCCTTAGTTGTCAAGTATAGAAATAAAGTGCTCTAACATTTTAACAGCTAGTTTATGATATGCAAAATAACAATGATAAAAGTAGGACACTGTGAGCTAAACATTTTTCTCATAGATACAAAGCGGAAGAAAGCCTTGAGTGCATTACCCCATTCACCGTGCTCTCGAGGAAGATATTAATAGATACGTCTTACGGAAGCAAAATAAAGGCCATAAAATCAATACGAGAGTAGATTGCACAAATAATCTTCTAAATTTATATCTGGCCAACGCAATTTTTTTCTTAGCTGTAGCTGAGAGGAAAGAGGTGAAGATGATGAAATAGCACAGTGCCTGTCTTTGAGAGGGGCATAGACTGAGCTGCCGGAGAAAGCAAAAATGGGCCCTTTTACTACTACTACTACTACTATTTAGCATTTCTATAGCGCTACAAGGCATACGCAGCGCTGCACAAACATAGAAGAAAGACAGTCCCTGCTCAAAGAGCTTACAATCTAATAGACAAAAAATAAATAAAGTAAGCAAATCAAATCAATTAATGTGAACGGGAAGGAAGAGAGGAGGGTAGGTGGAGGCGAGTGGTTACAAGTGGTTACGAGTCAAAAGCAATGTTAAAGAGGTGGGTTTTCAGTCTAGATTTAAAGGTGGCCAAGGATGGGGCAAGACGTAGGGGCTCAGGAAGTTTATTCCAGGCGTAGGGTGCAGCGAGACAGAAGGCGCGAAGTCTGGAGTTGGCAGTAGTGGAGAAGGGAACAGATAAGAAGGATTTATCCATGGAGCGGAGTGCACGGGAAGGGGTGTAGGGAAGGACGAGTGTGGAGAGATACTGGGGAGCAGCAGAGTGAGTACATTTATAGGTTAGTAGAAGAAGTTTGAACAGGATGCGAAAACGGATAGGGAGCCAGTGAAGGGTCTTGAGGAGAGGGGTAGTATGAGTAAAGCGACCCTGGCGGAAGATGAGACGGGCAGCAGAGTTTTGAACCGACTGGAGAGGGGAGAGGTGACTAAGTGGGAGGCCAGCAAGAAGCAGATTGCAGTAGTCTAAACGAGAGGTGACAAGGGTGTGGATGAGGGTTTTGGTCAGCTGCGGTAAAAAGGGGTCTGCGCTAGTTTTGGTGCGTGAAATTGACACGCGCGAGGCCATTTTTTCCTGCAGCGGGAAAAAGGCCTTTTTTTAAAATGGGGACGTAAATAACGTGCGCTAATATTAAAATTAGCACATGCCTATTTACTGCCTTACCGTCACCTATTTATTTACTAGTAAAAAAAGGCCCGTTTCTGAAACAAATGAAACGGGCACCAGCAAGGTTTTCCTCGGAGTGTGTATGTTTGAGAGAGTGTATGTGAGAGTGACTGTGTGTGAGAGAGAGAGTGAATGTGCGAGTGTGTGTGAGAGTGAGTCTGGGTGCGAGTGTGTCTGTGAGAGAGAGAGTGTGTGTGTGAGAATGAGAGTGTGTGCAAGTGCGTATGTGAGACACAGTGTGTGAGAGAGAGAGAGTGTGTTTCACACAGATACAGTGTGTGCGAGAGAGAGAGAGAGTGTGTGTGAGACACAGACTCTCTGTGAGACTGAGTGTATGAGACCAAGAGAGTGTGTGAGTGACTGTGTGACACATAGAGAGTGAATGTGATACAGTGTGTGAGAGACAGTGTGTGAGAGTGAGAGAGAGAAAGACATTGACTGTGAGTGAGAGAGAGTGTGTGTGAGAGAGAGAGTGTGTGTGTGACAGAGATACCCCCCCCCCCCCTCTGGTGTCAGGCTCCCACTCCCTCCCTCTCTCTGGTGTCTGTGCGTTACTGTGCAGGACGCTGAGCTCTGGCTGTGCTTCAAGGAACTGACCAATCCTATTTAATAGAATGCACCTCCAACATTCTGAAGCCGAGAAACCTCGTGTGGTTGGTCACTTCTGCTTGTGACGAACCCTGAAGTACGTGATGTCAATTCAGGAGATGGATACAGAGAGCAGGAATGCCTCAGCCATGCAGTCAGCTTCAGAATGTTGGAGGTGCGTTTTATTATATAGGATTTGCTGCATTTGTATCCCACATTTTCCCACCTTTTTGCAGGCTCAATGTGGCTTACATTATGCCGTAAAGGCGATCGCCATTTACGGAATGAGAAATGCAAAGTAGTGTTACAATAAAGTTCATAGATGTTGAAGTACAATATAGAGTAAATTAGATAAACGGTTCATTTCAGCATAAGAGATAAGGGGGTAAATCGTTAATGTTCATTGGTGCAGGGCCATGCCAACACGGTAAGCACGGTAAGCACCACAGGGGGGTGCCTGCCTTCAAGGGCGCCGTGCCATAGTTTTATTTTTTTTTTTTTAAACCTTACTCCTCTGCTCCATCCCCGATTCCCCAGCGCTCTGACGTCTGCGCAGCGTCAGTGAAAGCGCTACCTGTCTGACGTCTCTCCACCAGCCTTCCCTTCGCTCTTTCGTTCCCTCTGTGTCCCGCCCTCAAGGAAATGACATCAGAAGAAGGCGGGACACAGAGGGAACGAACGAGCAAAGGGAAGGCTGGTGGAGAGACATCAGACAGGCAGAGCTTTCACTGACGCTACGCAGACGTTGGAGGCGGAGAGAGGTAAATTTAAAGCACCAGGGAATCAGGGCATGCGCTCCAACTAATAGTCTGCAGGGGGGCGCCAACTGATGGTTTGCAGGGGGCGCCAGAGACCCTAGGCACGGCCCTGCATTGGTGGTAAATTGAAACAATCAAGTGAAGAGAATACAGTTTCATCTGGTTCTGATGGAGTTTAGATGTTAGGTCATTGATGATGGGTCATGATGGTATGTCTTCTTGAACAGGTCGGTCTTTAGTAACTTCCGGAATGCTTTTAGGTCGTGCATTGCTTTTAAGGCCTTTGGTAGTATATTCCACAGTTGCGTGCTGATGTAGGAAAAGCTAGATGCGATTTGTATTTAATTCCTTTGCAACTGGGGTAGTTGAGGTTCAGGAATGTGCGTGTTGATTTTTTTGTGTTCCTGGTTGGCAGATCTATGAGGTCTGACCTATATATCGGGGCCTCACCATGAATGATTTTATGAACCAGGGTACAGATTTTGAACGCAACTCGTTCCTTCAGTGGAAGCCAGTGCAGTTTTCTCGTAGGGGCTTAGCGCTTTTAGAAGGCAATAGGGCTCACACGCTACTCGTCTGGTAATCAGGGCAGCGCGCGGCAGCCGATTACCACCGGGAATGTCCCCTGTAGTAGAAAATAGGAACGGGGAACTGCGCGAACCAACTTCAGAACTACCGCCAAGCGCCCAGGCTTTCCCGGGGGGTAGGGTCGATTTGACGCACGCTACCCACGCGTTAGCACTACCGTGGCTTAGTAAATGGGCCCCACAGTGACAGACCTCTTATCGCCACCTACTGGTGAAGAGAGGATAGGGCAATGAGGAGTTATTATTTTTGTACAACTTGCTACAATCTCTAGGTATGGCACCGTTGCGTTTTATGACATCATCATCTTTTCTTTGTTCAGTCTTCAAGCAAAGAATGAAAACACAAGATTTTTTTTTTTTAATTAAGAAAATCTAAAGGATTTTCTTGAAATGTTACATTCGTTGTTAACACAGTTGCTTTTTGAGTACCTCCTTCAGCTGCTCCTACCCATACAAATTAATTCTGTTAATGAAGATGTCATATTATTTAATAATTCAGCGCTCTCTTCTTGTATTTTATTTCACTGGTTACCCCAAAGGGCCAGCGTTTTGCAGAAAGGTTGATTATGTTCTTGTCTTTCAAACAACTTCTTAACTAGATTTGCAAATCCAGAATTAGCTCAGCGTGAGACAAAAAAAAAAAAAAGAACTGTACACTATTCCTTTTTATTAATCACCGAGATCATGTTTCATCCTACAAATTTATTCTCACTACAGAGGCACAGGGTAATGGAGAATGTCCAAACTTTTACTTCCTCCTCCTCCTCCTCCTCCTCCTCCCCTCCTCCCAATCTAAATTATACTGTTCTTACCCACGATAATTTGATTGTTTGAATAAACTGAGATAGTGGAATAAAATGCTTGCGATTTTATGAAGTAAGAAGAAAAATAAGCAATTATCACATTCAGGGTTCAGCTGTCGTCTCATCAGTTGGGTTCACTTCCCTAAGTCATCACTAATTGCGTACTGCATCAACAGCAGGGTTGTCTCTGGCCTGCCATATAGATGATTATACAATCTGCCAGACAAACCAGACCACGGGATGCCTGCGTTATTACTAGAAAACCAAACAAATCCACAAAAGGGGTAACTCCAATACACCTATAATAATATCCCTGTAATAAATGCCTACATTCTAATGGGATCTTTTACAAAGGCAAGGTAGTTTCTACGCGTGTGCAGTGTAGGGGCTTAGACAGACCTTACGATGGGAGGGAACCAAAGCCCGAGGTTGGGGGCACATTTTGAGTGCTGCCCCGCCGCCACCCCCCCACCACCACCACCATGCCTCGCTTCGCCTTACCGTCACCCCCACCACCACCACTGCCTCGCACCCCCTCACTTCCTCGCACCCTCTCGCCTTGCAAATACCTTTGCTGGTTGGGGTACCCGCCAGCCGAAGCCTTACTTCAGCGCCGTCTTCAGCGCAGCCGCGTTCCTGCCCTGCTCTTCTTGCTCCTCCTGTCCTGTGCACGCTGACGCTCCTTCTCAGTTTCACGTAAAGGAGCGTCAGTGTGCACAGGACAGGAGGAGCAAGAAGAGCGGGGCAGGAACGCGGCTGCGCCGGAGATGGCCCGGACATAATTTGCGGGGGCCCAGGCCCCCGTCCCCCCCCCCCCCCCCCCCGTAGCTACGCCCCTGGTGCAGTGCATGCCAAAATGAGACTATACTGGAGGTAATTTTGGATCTGACATGCACCCATAATGCTGGGACAAATTATTATTATTTAAATTTCCTACCGTGTGTGGCATTTTCGGCGTTAATCGGCAGTTTGAGCGCATCGACCGGTCACCGCGAGTGTAGTGTGTGACCCCTTACCACTAGGTCAAAGTTTCTCAGACTGAAAATGGATGCACACTGGTTTCTATTTTAGCGCATGTCCATTTTCCGGCATGTCTTTTTTCTCGGAAGCGGTAAAAACTGGCATGTCGCGTGTCAATTACACGCACCCATGCTACCGCAGGCCACTTTTTGCCATGGCTTAGTAAAAGGACCCCTCGATATCTAAATTACAGTGAAAGACTTCATTTTCTTTCTTTTTCAAATAAAACTAACGGTCCCTTTTACTAAACTGCGCTAGCGATTCTCTGCATGGGAATGCCAACAAAGCCCATTCACTTTGAATGGGCTTCGTCGGCATTGCCACACGGGAATCCCTAGCACGGTTTGGAAAAGGAGGCCTTAAATAAGCCAAAATTAGTGTTCTAGTTTTGACCTAATCAATCTCAAACAACTTTCACATCTCTCTCTCTCTCTCATTTCTCTCTCTTTCATGCTTTCTTGTTCTGAAATCCAAGCAATGATATTCGCAAATTTTTCATGCCATAAAATGATGTGTTAAAAAGTAAGATTCATGCAAATCTCTGAATATTTTAGTGGCATATAAAAAATTTAACTTTCATTTTTGTAATGTCTGAGAGATTACTTTGACACAAGGTTCATATCTTTTGAAAATGACTGTGATTAAGCTAAACTGCTGAAGGAAAATAATTGCACATTAATTAGTACAAGGATCGATAAGCATATTAAATCAGGCATACTATAAATTCTTGCATACAAATTGAACTGTTCGAGGAAAGACGTTTATAGTTTTTGACATGCCACCAGAAATAATTTCCAACGTGGTTTAATGAAATTCTGCTAGTGAACACGGGCAGAGTTCACTAAACCCCTGTTTCATTGTTACGTAGTAACTATTTATATTGTGCTTGTAGTTTTACTAGTAATAATTATTTCAAAATAACGAACCTAATTTTCAAAATGAGTTATGTTTTTACTAGCAAGTAGCTAATGCATAACTCGCTCCTGCATCAATTTTCTGCACGTCTGTAGATAAAATTGAGCTGATTAAGTTGCTAAATAGCTAAACTCCATCCAAAAGGTGAAGGCGGAGTCAGCACTACTTTATTTATCCATTTTTAACTCGCCTATTGCCTCGGAGGTGTACAATAAAAACACAAACATAGTTAAAAATAGCATAAAAAACCCACACAATAAACACTGAGATACCTCCCAGCTTATAATTGAAAAAGAAAAACGCCTATATTGCGACCCAAATCGGGAGATAGACGTTTATCTCACAAAAACGAATAAAGCGGTATAATGGAAAGCCGAATTTGGACGTTTTCAACTGCACTCCGTCGCAGATGCGGACAAAGTTGATGGGGGCGTGTCGAAGGCGTGGTGAAGGCGGAACAGGGGCGTGGTTATCGGGCGATCAGAGATGGGCGCCTTTTGCCGATAATGGAAGAAAAATATGCGTTTTTAGTGAGAATTTAGGGCACTTTTCCTGGACCCTGTTTTTCCACAAATAGGGCCCCAAAAAGTGCCCTAAATGACCAGATGACCACTGGAGGCAATCGGGGATGACCTCCCCTGACTCCCCCAGTGGTCACAAACCCCCTCCCACCACAAAAATATGCCGTTTCACAACTTTTTATGTTCACCCTCAAATGTCATACCCACCTCCCTGGCAGCAGTATGCAGGTCACTGGAGCAGTTATTAGGGGGTGCAGTGGACGTCAGGCAGGTAGACCCAGGCCCATCCCCCCCCCCCACCTGTTACACTTGTGCTGGTAAATGGGAGCCCTCCACACCGCCCCCCAAACCCACTGTACCCACATGTAGGTGCCCCCCTTCACCCCTTAGGGCTATAGTAATGGTGTAGACTTGTGGGTGGTGGGTTTTGAGGGGGATTTGGGGGGCTCAACACACAAGGGAAGGGTGCTATGCACCTGGGAGCTCTTTTACCTTTTTTTTTGTTTTTGTAAAATTGCCCCCTAGGGTGCCCGGTTGGTGTCCTGGCATGTGAGGGGGACCAGTGCACTACGAATCCTGGCCCCTCCCACGAACAAATGCCTTGGATTTATTCCTTTTTGAGCTGGGCGCTTTCATTTTCCATTATCGCTGAAAAACAAAAACGCCCAGCTCACAAATTGTCGAATAAAACACGGACGTCTATTTTTTTGCGAAAATACGGTTCGGTCCGCCCCTTCATGGACCCGTTCTCGGAGATCAACGCCCATGGAGATAGACGTTTTTGTTCAATTATGCCCCTCCTCATGTACCAACTCAATCGGTAATACTACCCCACCCAAAAACTAGTATCATGCTATAAACTCTTCATTAAACTACATTTTAAAAGCCTGGGGAAATAGGTATTTATTTATTTTATTTATTTGTAGCATTTGTATCCCACATTTTCCCACCAATTTGCAGGCTCAATGTGGCTTACATTTGCCGTAATGGCGGTTGCCATTTCCGGGTAACAGAATTACAAATGGTGTTGCGTTAAGGTGCATACATACATGGTAACAAACATGGAACATAATATATATGGAATAGATCATGGTATATATATATATATATATATACCATGTACAGACATACTTGATAAGGAAGAATATATTATGGTATTGCAAGATGGTTCCTGAGTAATAAATTGGATTGTAACATACATTAGGTGGGGATGGGACGACTTTCCTATGAAGAGAGGCTGAGAAGGCTAGGGCTTTTCAGCTTGGAGAAGAGACGGCTGAGGGGAGATATGATAGAAGTGTATAAAATAATGAGTGGAATGGATCGGGTGGATGTGAAGCGACTGTTCACGCTATCCAAAATACTAGGACTAGAGGGCATGAGTTGAAGCTACAGTGTGGTAAATTTAAAACGAATCGGAGAAACTTTTTCTTCACCCAACGTGTAATTAGACTCTGGAATTCGTTGCCGGAGAACGTGGTACGGGCGGTTAGCTTGACGGAGTTTAAAAAGGGGTTAGATAGATTCCTAAAGGACAAGTCCATAGACCGCTATTAAATGGACTTGGAAAAATTCCGCATTTTTAGGTATAACTTGTCTGGAATGTTTTTACGTTTGGGGAGCGTGCCAGGTGCCCTTGACCTGGATTGGCCACTGTCGGTGACAGGATGCTGGGCTAGATGGACCTTTGGTCTTTCCCAGTATGGCACTACTTATGTACTTATGTACTTATGACTATAGAGAGACCCTATTCGACATAAGGTTTAAAGTGGTAGTGCTTGATCATTAGTAGCAAAGAGGTCTTGAGATGCTTCTTAAATTAGGAAAGCTCTGATAGGTGGTGCAATTAATCAAGCAATTGATTCCATAAAGATGGACCAGTAACGGAAAAAGCTGCATCCCTTGTGACTGCATAATTTGTCTTGGAATGACGTGCATAAGATAACTATTTGCACCCTTCAGATTGCAATGCCCTAGAAGGGCGATAAAATTCAAGAGCTGGCATTAAAGAAAATGAATCCAATCCAGAGACAGCTTTAAAAACAAGATTCTGCAACTTAAACCAAATTCTAAAATAAATTGGAAGCCAATGAAAAGAATGTAAAGCTCTGGGGTAATATCTTCAAATTTTCCCTGTCCTTCAGTCTCACAGCAGCATTTTGCACCATCTGTAAAGCCTTACATCATGCAACAGTGATCCCTGCATATGAGGCATTGCAATAGTCTAATTTGGACAATACTGAACTCTGTACTAACCTTGAAAATTATGCCATGGAACCATAGGTTTAATCTTACTGATGACATAAAGCTTAGTTATATCTTGTAGCCTTACTGGGTGATGTTTGTACAAATTTGTAGTTATTTACTTGATATTTTTTGATTTGCTGCATTGTACTTGTTCTGATTATTATAGTAATAAAAATTATTAGAAATAAAAAAAAACAACTTGAACCTGCATAGTCATTTCAGAATTCAGCATGATGCCGACAGTCAATTCCTGATTCTTGAGAGGAAATGTCAAGCCCTAAAAATCAAAAGGTTTATATATCATGAGGAACATTTGTCTAAAGTGCCAGCTGTGGCATTTAAATACTCCACATGTATCCAGCGCTGCTATTTGGATAGGTGGTGGTTCTATATATATTTGGACAGTGTTACATAAGAACATAAGAGTAGCCATTCTGTGTCAGACCAATGGTCCATCTAGCCCAGTATCCTGTTTTGCAAACAGTGGCCAAGCCAGGTCACAAGTACCTGGCAGAAACCCAAATTGTGGCAACATTCCGGAATCCCAAGGAGTAACAAGATTCCAGAATCATAACGAATAGCAAGATTCCATGAAGAATCTCAGAGTAGCAAGATTCTAGAACCCTAACAACATTCCATGCTACAAATCCCAAGGCAAGCAGTTGCTTCCCATGTCTGTCTCAATAGCAGACTACGGACTTTGCCTCCAGAAATTTGTCCAAATCTTTTTTAAACCCAGATACACTAACTGCTTTTACCACTTCCTCCAGCAAAGAGTTCCAGAGCTTAACTATTCTTTGAGTGGAAAAATATTTCCTTCTATTTGTTTTAAAAATATTTCCATGTAACTTCCTCGAGTGACCCCTAGGGGTCCTTTTACTAAGGTGCGCTGAGAAACAGCCTGCGGTGGTGTAGGTGCGGGTTTTGTGCGTGCGCAGGTCTATTTTTCAGCATGCCTGTAAAAAAGGCCTTTTTTATTTTTGCCGAAAATGGACGTGCGGCAAAATCAAAATTGGCGCGTGTCCATTTTAGGTCTGAGACCTTACCACCAGCCATTGACCTAGCAGTAAAGTCTCACGTGGTAACCGTGTGGTAGTGACCTATGTGATTCAAATGCCATTTGGTGCACATCCAAAAATAATTTTCAGGTGCACATCAAAATACAGTAGCCGGGCAGTAACTCCATTTTGGTGCATGTTGGGTGCGTGTAGACGCTTAACGTGGCTTAGTAAAAGGGCCCCCCTAGTCTTTTAAAAATAGAAACCTGCTCAATTTCTTTGATGGCTTCAATACTATAAAAAAAATAGGTCTACAAACCTGCCCACATGGAAGGTAATTGTGTAACAACTTACCTATGTGTGAAGGCCACATAGGTATCTATTTCAAGTCTATTTTGTAAAGACACAGTAGCCTTTAGACTTACAAAGTTAAATTCTAACCTATGGAACTTTGCAAGTCTAAGCCAGTGATGGCAAACCTTTCAGAGACAGGGTGCCCAAACAGCAATCCAAAATCTAATTATTTATCGCAAAGTGCCAACAGGGCAATTTAACAGGTGGTGCATTCCCCCCTCCCCCTCATCCCCCCTCATCCCCCCTCCCTCTCCTGTCCCCCCTCCACCTGCCTCCGAGTTCCAGGCCCCCTCCCTCCAAATTTTAAAAGTCATCTATCTTACCTCGTCGGGGTTAGGGTGGCAGCAGCGGTAAAAAGCATGCAGGCTCGGCTCGGTGCTTAGTTCCGTTTTCTCTTCTCTCTCTCTCTCAGCTCTGGCCCCGCCCTTGCAGAAACAGGAAATGAGAGAGAGAGAGAAGGGAAAACGGAACTAAGCACCGAACTGAGCCTGCATGCTGCCGCCCTAACCCCAACAAGGTAAAATAGATGACTTTTAAAATTCGGAGGGAGGGGGCCTGGAACTCGAAGGGAGGAGGGAATGAACTTCCGGTGAATGAGGCGATGGCGCGTGTGTCAACAGAGAGGGCTCTGCGTGCCCTCTCCGGCACGCGTGCCATAGGTTCACCATCACTGGTCTAAGCGCTTTCAAAATGAGCCCCATTGTGTCCTTATTAAGGGGCCCTTTTGCTAAGCTGCGATAAACACTAACATGTGCGTACCGCAGGTTAAAAAGCACTGCTGTGGGGTTGCGCTCAGGCATCCCGTGGTAGTTATGGGATCAGCATTTCCCACATGCTAAAAATTAGAAAATATTTTTAGCAGTCGGGGCGGGTCTGGGGGCAGACAATAGGTGTGTCCAGCACTAATCGGCTGGCACAGCTACATCACTGCACACCAAATGATTAGCACAGGAGCCCCTACCATTTATAAAATAAGTGTCAGGAAGTGCTCATGTGCTAATGACCATAGGCTAACGGGGAAGCTAGTGCGTGCCCATTAATAGGCAAAATGGAAAATGGGGCCATTTCACCACCACTAAAAGTGACCTCAGACTGGGCGTAGCTAGGTGGGGGCATGGGCCCCCGCAGATTTAGCCCTGGCCCCCCTGCTTTCACCCCCCCCACCCCCACCACCAACCCTCCCCTGCCACATTCAACCCTTCCCACCACCACCACCGCTTCCCCGCTGCCACCCCGCTGCCACCCAATCCCCGCCAGCTGAAGTCCTCTTCAGCGCCGGTCTCCGGCGCCGCTGCTGATCTGGATTCTGTTTCTGTGAGTCCTGACGTCCTGCATGTAGGAACGTACAGGACATCAGGACTCACAGAACCAGAATCCAGATCAGCGAACGCGCTGGACTCGGAGAACGGCGCTGAAGGGGACTTCGGCTGGCAGGGGTTGGGGACCCCCGCCAGTAAAGATACCTGGCGGCGGCGGGGGAGAATTGGCGGCGGCTGGAGGGGGGTCAAAAGGAACGGGGGAGGGGCAGTGGCGCCGGGGGGAGCTAAAATGTGCCCCCTCACCTCGGGCTCTGGACCCCCCTCCCGCTGAAGTCTGGCTACGCCCCTGCTTCAGAGAGCGGGAAATACTCACACTAAGGATAGAACAGGCCACTTTTTAGGGCGTTTTAGTAAAAGGACCCCTAAATTACCACCACCAAATCCACAGACATCGTAGCTAAAAATAAGCCATGGACATGTATGTCTGCTTGGAAGCAGGGATTAGTATACGCACATAAAATCTATTTATATGCACATATTTGAAAACCTCAAATGTAAATCATGATTCTACCTAAACTCTGCCCCCAAACGTGCCTATATCTGAGTCATCATTAGGCGTCTCCCAATGGAGTAATTTCAGGCATAAACCAGAGCTTAGGAGTGAAAATTCCATTATAAAATTATCCATTTGGGGCCAGATTCCATATAAGACACCTAAAAAATCCACGCAATAAATATTTCCACCTAAGCGTATTCTATAAGCAGCGCCTAGGTTTTGGCACGGTTTGTAGAATACACTTAGTTGATATCACAGCGCCTAAAAGTAGGTGCATCCATTTACACTAACGAAAATGTGGCGTAATTCCCTGTGTGTAGATTTACGAGGCCATATTCTATAACTATGTGCATAAATTTCAGAACACCTATGAATTGCCCATTTCCCCGCCCACAACCATTCTCCTTTTGAACTGCGCACATTTGAATTTAGGCACAGTATGCTACTGAACATGCTTAAGTTGTGGGCGTAAATTCTAATTATTGCCAATTAGTGCTAATTATTACTTGTTAGGTGCTGTTATCAAGGCTGATTAGCTTGTTAAGCTAATTGTTATGTGCGTTGTTATGGAATGCGCTTAGATTTTGGCATGGAACGCCAGGCGTGCTATATAGAATCCAGGGGTTATTGTCTGGGAACAACTCTTCATCCAGAGGCTTCCCCCAAATCCTATGAACTGCCTTCACTGCATCCTCCAATGTTGCTGTCAAATACAGTAATACCTCGGTTTTCGTTGACTACGGTTATCGTTGGTTTCGGTTTTTGTTGATTTTTTTCTGCGAAAAATTTGTCTTGGATTTCATCGGCGTGCCCATGTGACCTCGCTGCTAATTTTGCGAAAACAAAGGGTGACCCACGCATTCTGCTCATTGTGGCATTGCTTCTCGTTGTGTGAGCATCACCCCGCGCATCTAACGCAACGCACGTAAGATAAAAATCACATGTGCTCAAATCTCATTGTCCCTGTTAAGTGTTTCCCTTGCTAATAAGTTAACCCTTTCCCTTTAGCTCCATCGTGGGACTATATTTATTCTCTATAAATTGTGGTTTTGGTATGCATTTTGGAGTGTCTAGAACGAATTAATTGGATTTACATTGATTCATATGGAAATAATTGCCTCGGTTTTCGTCGGTTTTGTTTTCGGACGGATTATCAACGAAAACCAAAGTATCACTATATTAGGAATGAGAAGAGTCGGGACCACAGAAGGGCAGATTCATTCCCTCAATGAGCTTTCTCATATGATCTGCAGAGGATAGACTACAACACACCTAAAGATATTCTCAATCGTACTTCTCCCTTCTAACCTCTCCACCTTTATCTTCAGCTCCACCCCCCTTCCCCCATCTTCTCTAACTGGACAAGTAAATCACTACTTTCTCCTGGAAGAAATCAGCCATCTGTTTCACATGTCAGTTACTAAGAAATGTTGCTAGATATCTTCCCTTTTACAATGGTCAGTTGAAGGAGCCAGATAATTCTCTGGTACAGTTAGCAGCCCAGGACAAGTAGCTGCATACAAATTTCTCTTCTTTTCCAGAATCTCAGCACAGTTTTGACTTTTCTATAAATGGATATACAGAAATAATTAAATATAACCTAAGGGTATCTAACTATATAAATGAGAGGTGACCGACTCACCCGCAAATGCACAGTAGAGAGCAGCAGTCATCAACATTCCGCGCATGCGTTGGACTCACGGAACAGCAGACAAGCACCCCTCGCACACAACCGCAGACTCCAGCAAATAGGAAGGGGGAGGAGGGCCTGGAACACGGAAGGGGAGGGAAGGAGGGGGAGCACCAGACTTCAGGGACGGAGGGGAGGAGCCCTGGAAGATAACTCGCTGCGGAGCAGGACACTTAAGGGGACAGCAACACAGCAGACAAGCACACCTCCCACAAAACCGCAGAGTCCAGCACGCCGTGAAAGGTAAGTGCACACGTGACCTCTGCATTCAACATCTACCGGCAGACAAAAACAGAGAACCCACGGCGCTCTTTCCCCCACGTCCAAAGCAAATACAAAAGTTTAAAATAATGTTGATGCGGAGGAGGTCAAAATCACGAAGCGCGAGCACAGCACACAGATCAAGCACACAGAATTCCACCACACACCCCCTCCCCCCCCTTTACCTCACCAAGCCACGTTCGCACCTGCTACCAACGGACTGCCACACCGGGGAAACACTGAAGGACCCACAAGACACACAGAGGCAGGGAAGAAGGCTGCAAACCGTTTTCAAGAGTAAGAAAGGCTTCAGACGTCAAAGTATTAAACAGACATCAGAACAAGGAAAATTGATTCAAGGATCAAATTCTATTTACACAAAAAATATAGTATATGAAAGCATACTGTAGACATCAGCTCACAAATGTTGCTTACGCTCTTTCATTACATTTTTCATTGAAAACAAAAAACTCGCCCGTTTTAATGGGCTTAACGGCTAGTCTTTTATTAAGGCGTGCTCACGTTTTTAGCACGCTCTAAAATTGTGGGCATGCTAAACGTTAGAGATGCCCAGAGGAATGCATAAAGACACCAATGCATTCCTATGGGCGTATCTAATGTTTAGCACGCCCACAATTTTAGTGCGTGCCAAAAAACGTGAGCGCGCCTTAGTAAAAGACCCTCTAAGTCACGTAAAGATAAAATGCCAGATCTCATCTACCCATCCCCACCAGAAAGCAACTGCACCTGTGTGATTTGGTTTCACAAGCCATTGTCTGATGTTTCACCATCTGTGAATAAAGACATAATTAAAATATAGTTTTGTCAGTCTTGAAGAAGAGAAACAATTAAAGATCTGAAAAGGGGACATTTACAAAATGTTATTAACTTTGCTATTTGGATGTGATTCAAGGCGTACATCAGTGATTTGTGACTGATTGATTAACACGAGTTCATTTGCAATTTGTGTTTGCTTTAAGTGGTATCTGTAACTCTATGGGTGCAGTTTTTGAAGGGATCCACCCCCAGGGTACTGAAAAACTCAAACAAGAAATTGCTGATCTGGTGCAGGGGCGTAGCCAGAAGAAAGATTTTGGGTGGGCCTAGGCAAGAACTGGGTGGGCACCAAGTGTTCCTCCCCCCCCCCCCCCCCCCCATCAAAAAAATATGTCAGCTGGTGAGAAAACGCTTCTTTCCACCTTGGCAGTCTGCAGCAGGCTTACGCTGAAAACTGAGCATGTGCAGGTGCCGGTAGCATGGAGACTAGCATTTTTGTTACCATCAGGGGGAAATCTCCAGCTGGTAGAGCTTGGGATCTCCACCAGCTACCACTAAATGTGTGCTACTGTTGGGTAGGCCTCAGCCCCAAAGTGGGTGTGCCGTGGCCCACCCAGGCCCACCTGTGGCTACGCCATTGATCTGGTGTTACTGATCTGTAACCTGTTGTTAAAATCGTCCATAGTACCTGAAGATCGGAGGGTGGCCAATGGTAACGCTGATTTTTTTTAAAAGGGTTCCATGTTTATCCACTCCTACCCAAGATAATGGTCAAGCACCTTTCTGACCTCATTTCCAACTTTTTTTTTTTTTGTTACATTTGTACCCCGCGCTTTCCCACTCATGGCAGGCTCAATGAGGCTTACCTGGGGCAATGGAGGGTTAAGTGACTTGCCCAGAGTCACAAGGAGCTGCCTATGCCTGAAGTGGGAATCAAACTCAGTTCCCCAGGACCAAAGTCCACCACCCTAACCACTAGGCCACTCCTCCACTGTGGCTGCTATTTGAGATTCTACATGGAATGTTGCTAGTGGAATAGCAACATTCCATGTAGAATCTCCAATAGTAGCAACATTCCATGTAGAATCTCCAATAGTATCTATTTTATTTTTGCTACATTTCCCACTCATGGCAGGCTCAATGCGGCTTACCTGGGGCAATGGAGGGTTAAGTGACTTGCCCAGAGTCACAAGGAGCTGCCTATGCCTGAAGTGGGAATTGAACTCAGTTCCTCAGTTCCCCAGGACCAAAGTCCACCACCCTAACCACTAGTTACTCTATCTTATCTGCCCATATGTTCCATCTTTGCTTACACCCTACGCTGTCTATTAAACTGTTCTATTGTGTATTGTATTGACATTGTAAGTAGTATACTCTGCCATACTTTGTATTGTTGTTTGAATAGTTTAACTGCTGTAATTGTCTATTGCTTATGTTTCTTATTCTTGCTGTACACCTCCATGAGTGAATTCCTTCAAAAAGGTGATAAATAAATCCTAGTAAATAAATGCTTAGCGAGCCAATCGGCGCCAATAATTGGCCATTAACAAGCAACTTTTGGCACTAATTAGAATTTACATGCACAACTTTCTAAGTGTATTCTGTAAAATAGTGCATGTAAATGCTAACACACGGATCTCAAAAAGGGGCGTGGCCTTGGGAGGTGCATAGGCGAGTCATGAGCTTTCCTAAAAATTATGAGTAAATTGATGTGGTAGCAATAAATAGAAATAAAACAAAACAGAGAAAAGAAAATAAGATGATACCTTTTTTATTGAACTAATTTAATACATTTTTTGATTGGTTTCAAAGGTAACCCTTCGTCTTCAGATCGGATCTGATCAGAAAAGTAGGCATGGTTAAGGGAATGTTATGGGCAGGTCATGGAGGAGTGGCCTAGTGGTTAGAGCCCCGGTCTTGCAATCCAGAGGTGGCCAGTTCAAATCCCACTGCTGCTCCTTGTGATCTTGGGCAAGTCACTTAACTCTTCATTGCCTCAGGTACAAACTTAGATTGTGAGCCCTCCTGGGACAGAGAAATATCCAGTGTACCTGAATGTAACTCACCTTGAGCTACTACTGAAAAAGGTGTGAGCAAAATCTAAAGAAATAAAGATTCCATTCAGAATCTCAAAGAATAGCAACATTCCATGTAGAACCCCAAAGAATATCAAAATTCTGGAATCCTAAAGAGTGACAAGATTCCATGCAGAATCTCAAACAGTAGCAACATTCCATGTAGAACCCTAAAGCATAACAAGTGGAGGAGTGGCCTAGTGGTTAGAGTACAGGTCTTGCAATCCCAAGGTGGCCAGTTCAAATCCCACTGCTGCTCCTTGTGATCTTGGGCAAGTCACTTAACCCTCCATTGTCTCAGGTACAAACTTAGATTGTGAGCCCTCCTGGGACTGAAAAATATCCAGAGTACCTGAATGTAACTCACCTTGAGCTACTACTGAAAAAAGGTGTGAGCAAAATCTAAAATAATTTTTTTTTTTCTAAACTCTATGCATGCTGTTATAGAATACACCCACCCTGCACCTAATTTAGGTGTCGGGATTTACACCAGATTTTCCTTGGCGTAATAGACCGTGACTACATTTAGTCACATGGACCGGCGCTCAGAGTATTCTATAAATAGCCCCGAAATTTGGGCTTATTCTGTAACATACTTCTAAATTAAAGCGTAATAGAATATGCTTAAGCTAATTTCTTTTCGGCTCCAAATTTTTAGGCTTGATATCTATAGAATCTAGACCCATATGTAGAATTTACCCCTACATGTGAAACTGTCGTCTAAAGTTTCAAAAATTACTTCCTAAATTGTTAGTGACTAGCCGTGCTATTTAATATTACCATTTAATTTAATTACCCTTGTCCTCTTATACCTGAAATGATTTGTATATCTATTCACTTCTAATTTATTTTATATTTTCTGTACTTTAAATGCAATAATATTCTGTATTTCTCCTTCCGGAAATGGCGATCGCCTTTACGGCATAATGTAAGCCACACTGAGCCTGCAAAGAGGTGGGAAAATGTGGGATACAAATGCAGTAAATAAATAAATAAAAATATGCACTCTAAAAGCTTTTAGCATACAGTAAAGTGATTGGGGCTGATCCACTTCTGTTAGCTTTTTTTTTTTTTAACTTTCCCTGTGAATTAATTGAAATGAAATGGACTTTATCTGAGTTACAAACACATTAGCACAAATACATTTGAAACCCAAGTGATAAAATGCGGTTCATATTCATTCGAGGGAAAGTGGGTGGTCTTTAATTTGGTAGAGATAGAATCTGAAAGCGGGGTTTAAAACCCACAAGGGAAGTCTGGTTTCTGTGAAGCTCAAATTTGCTGCGTGGCTTTTCAGTTTTGTGCGATAACAAACACGGTGCCGGCACTGTAGCAGCTGTTCATGACATTTCTATTTTCGGTTCTGCTTCTGGGCCATGAATATTTCAAGCCGTTATCTCTGATGCTAAGTATATTCACAGGCGGGCTATTGTCACAGTTGCAACATTTCTTGCAGTCTTTCTAGCTTGTGCGTCTATTCTGCATTGTCAGCCTTGGATTAACTCCAGTACTGTGAAGAAAAAGTAATCATATGTGTGTACTTTTAAGGAAGGAAAGAGTGAGACCCAAGGCAAAGAATACACCCCCACCCCCGAAAAACATTTTTAAGTCAAAGGTCTCTAGGGGGTCCTTTTACAGCAAGACCCAAGGCAAAGAATACACCCCCACCCCCGAAAAACATTTTTAAGTCAAAGGTCTCTAGGGGGTCCTTTTACAGCAAAAGGTGGCCTCAGCATGTCCTTAATTCGATCTTTTCCGCCTGATAAGGACACTTTGCCATGGCTGAAAAAAGGCTGATTTTCCATTTCCCATGCGCTAATGTTGTTATTAACAAAACTTAGCACGTGATCCCATATTACCACCTATTTTGTTAGGCATTAATGACTCAAGTGCTAATCTTGTGCTGCCTCTGCCCCCCAGATATCCCCCTTCGGTGAAAAAATATATATATATTTTTTTAACGTATCGGTAGTACACACACATGTCAAAAGTACTGCGGCATGCCTCAGCATGCCATTTTAAGCTGTGGTAAGCAGGTGTTAGTGCTTACCACAACTTAGTAATAGGGGCCCTAGGTCTCCCCCTCTTGGAGTCTTCCTCAATCTTTCGACTGCATTCATCCTTATCGACTATTCACTGAATCATCTCCAATCCTTGGGACTAATAGACACTGCACTAGCCTGGTTTCAATCTTTCCTAAATGAATAGAACCTTTCAGGTTGTTATACCTTTTGCTAATTCAACTAATAAGCCTTTGGTTTGTAGGGTCCCACAAGAGTCAGTTATTTCCCCTATACTTAATTAATCTTTTTTGAGCCCTTAGCCACTATCATACGAGGGTTCTCAATTTCATTCCATTTCTACGCAGACAACATTTTGTTGCTCTACCACACAAAGCTTGACAACCCTGCTGTTTCATCTCTCCAATGCTGTCTTGATGCTAGAGCACAATGGTTTTCTGATCATTACCTTATATTAAATAGGGACAAGACGTGGCCTGTTGGTTGACTGGTAATCTGCCAACTCCATTTGTCTCTATGTCTTTGGTTAATACTCCTATTAAACCAGTAGAAAATTTCCGTTACTTGGGTATTGTCCTTGATTCACAGCATTCTTTTCTACCCCATATTTCTTCACTTAGTAGATCAGTCTTTCTTATCCTACGTCAACTATGTTCTGTGTGTTCTCTCTTTGACCATGATTCCTTTCATTCCATATATCTCGCCCTTTTTATATCAAGATTAGATTACTGTAATGTGGTTTATTCATGGATCTCCACTACGGCTATGAAGAAGTTGCAGACACTACAGAACACAGCTATCCACGCATTTTGGGTGGGCCTAGGCAAAAGGTGGGTGGGACCCAAGTGTTCTCTCCCCCCTCCCCCCCCCCCCCCCACCAAAAATATATCTCAGTTGGCAGGAAGATGCTTCTTTCCACCATGGCAGTCTGCAGCAGGCATGCGTTGAAAACTGAGCATGCACAGGTGCCGGTATCATGGAGAGTAGCGTTTTCGTTACCATCAGAGGGAAGTCTTCAGCTGGCAGAGCTTGAGATCCCCACCAGCTACTGCTAAATGTGTGCTACTGTTGGGTGGGCCCTGGCCCACCCAGGTCCACCTGTGGCTAAGCCACTGCAGCTATCCAACTTCTTTGTCATGCATGTAAATCAGATCATACTATTCCCCTACTCAAAAGTCATCATTGGCTTCCAGTTGTATTTAGGGTAAAACTCAAGGTCCTATTGGCATTTAAAACTTTCCAGAGCAGCATTCCTTCATATTTGTCATCGCTTACTATTCCTTATTCCCCATCCAAATGAAGTTTGGAATACACTGCCGCGCAACTTAAGAATGATCCACGAACAAGCTTCCTTCCGCAAATTATTGAAGACCCATCTTTTTGAAAAAATATACGGAAAGAGCCAAAACACATAAAGTCCATACTCACTGTTCACTAATGCATCATACATCCAACTCTGCAATCTCATCCCCGTAATCTCACATCATTCATACCTCCAATCAGAGAAATATGTATACCATATGTCTTCATGCCTTAATATTGCCCTTTAAGCCTCCCATTGTCCCCTTCCAATGTTTCAATGTCTGTGTTCCATTGTTATATTCCTTAACGTTGCTTCGATTGTCTCGCTTAACTCTACACAATGTAATCCATAACCAAGTTGTAACAAATTGTATTTCCTTCACTTATATCATATTGTAAGCCACACTGAACCCGCAAAAAGGTGGGAAAATGTGGGATACAAATGCAATAAATATAATATAAATATATCTTGTGTCCTATGGTCTCTTAACGATCATCGCGTAGTTCTTCCCAGACCTTCCTTGGCCCAATTAGAGGCAACAAGACACTGCTTTTTATTTTATAGCCCCAGCTTCTTGCAACTCTTTACCCCTTACGATTCATGGTGGACATCTCTAAAAAAAAAATTAAAATCTGCGTTAAAAACTTGTTGTTTTCAGCAGGCCTGTGGCACATAATGGGCTGCACTCTGGTTGTCTGAACTACTTACGTGTAAAATCGTTGTTGTTTTTAAAGTTTTGCTTCTACTCTACGACAGTATGAATGGCAATCTATTCTATCGTGATACTGTAGTTCCTTTCAGTATTTGTATTTTAGTCTGTAAACCACGTTACTCTTCTTGACGGTATAGTAAATCATCCTTAAATAAATAAAATAATGGCAAAGTCATTGTGATCCTAAAGTTATACACCTAAGTCATAGGTTTCTAAATTTTGGAGCTGCGTTTGACTGACAGTCTTCATAAACTTTATTTCCTATAACTTGGTACCTTTCTGCAGTGCCATAGCGAGGGTGGCTGACACCCGGGGCGGTTCGCCACTGCGCACCCTCCCCCCCCGGGTGCAGCATGGCGCACCCCCCCCCCCCACTCAGCGTGCGCACCCCCCCTCCAGAACGCATTCTTACCAAAACCAGAAAGGCAGTGGCGTAGGAAGGGGGGGCGGTGGGCTGCTCCGCCCCGAGTACATGTCGCTGGGAGCTGCGTCGGCTCCGCTGGTTCCCTGCTCTCTCTGCCCCAGAACAGGAAGTAACCTGTTCCGGGGCAGAGAGAGCAGTGAACCAGCGGAGCCGACACCCCCCCAGCGGCGTGCACCCGGGGTGGAGCGCCCCACCGCCCCCCTTCCTACGCCACTGCCTTTCTGGTTGATTTTAAAAGGCGTTTCCACAGGTAACATAATGTTTTACATGCAGAAATGGCTATTTCTAGAATTGCCTTTTGAATGTGTGTTTAAACGTGTGTGCATACATCACAAAATACACATGTACATGCACAGAATAAAAAAGAGAAATGTGTGGGCTGCAAGGGTAGGTGTAAATGGTTGGTTGTGTTTTTCCATAATATAATTTATGAGCGTACCTGCCATACAAGTTATGCAGAGTGTTCATAAGTACATAAGTGTTGCCGTACTGGGACAGACCAAAGGTCCATCAAGCCCAGCATCTTGTTTCCAACAGTGGCCAACCCAGGTCACAAGTACCTGGCAAGATCCCAAAACAGCAGAATACTTTTTATGTTGCTTACCCTATAAATAAGCAGTGGATTTTCCCCAAGGCCATGTTAATGATGGCTTATGAACTTTTCTTTTAGGAGGTTATCCAAATCTTTTTTTAAACCCTGCTAAGCTAACTGCTTTTACAACATTCTCTGGCAACGAAGTCCAGAGTTTAATTACACACTGTATGAAGAAGTATTTTCTCCAATTTGTTTTTGTAGCTTCATTGCGTTCCCCCTAGTCCTACTATTTTTGGAAAGAGTAAACAAGCGATTCACGTCTCCCCATTCCACTCCACTCATTATTTTATAGATCTCTATCATATCTCTCCTTGTCCTGTTGCTGATTTTACCAGTGATTTTGCATGCAGTTTTCACTCTGTTTGGTTGCTGATTTTGCACTTGGTGTAGAAGTGGAGTTTTTTTTCTGACCCCTGATGGTTTTATTGAGCTTCAGTTCTTTTGCATAATGTGTGAGCTGCAGCTTTGAGATCTTTTTTTCTCCACTTCTTTATAGTGCTCTAATCATTCAGTGTCACTTTATGATTTGCTTCGGTTTGTTTTTTGATTTTCTGGACCTAACTGTGGGTGCCATTTACAGAGTTTACCCTTTTCTGGCATGCTGACTGTTTTTTGTTTTATTATCTTTGTTTTGTTTATTTGTTTAGCAAATTGACCTGAAAGTGACTTTAACCTCGTGCTTCACAATGCACCAAGCAGGAAACAGAGAAAGTGAATACTGGCAAAAACAAGTTTTACATTATAAAAATCTGTAAAAATATAGTGGCAATTAACCTTTTCACTTTGCATTATCTTGAACTGGTAATCTCTCTCTCTGCTTTCCAAAAACGTGTCACATGTATCCCTTTTCTTCCAAAAAATGTTCCTCAAACACTATAGTGGAAGGTTGGGTTTTTTTTTGTTACATTTGTACCCTGCACTTTCCCACTCATGGCAGGCTCAATGTGGCTTACGTGGGGCAACGGAGGGTTAAGTGACTTGCCCAGAATCACAAGGAGCTGCCTGGGCCTGAAGTGGGAATCAAACTCAGTTCCTCAGGACCAAAGTCCATCACCCTAACCACTAGGCCACTCCTCCACTGTTGCTACTATTTGAGATTCTACATGGAATGTTGCTATTCCACTAGCAGCATTCCATGTAGAAGTCGGCCCTTGCAGATCACCAATGTGGCCGTGCAGGCTTCTACATGGAATGTTGCTAGTGGAATAGATGTAGAATCTCCAATAGTAGCAACATTCCATGTAGAATCTCCAATAGTATCTATTTTATTTTTGTTACATTTGTACCCTGCGCTTTCCCACTCATGGCAGGCTCAATTCAGCTTACATGGGGCAAAGGGCTTACATGGAGCAATGGAGGGTTAAGTGACTTGCCCAGAGTCACAAGGAGCTGCCTGTGCCTGAAGTGGGAATCAAACTCAGTTCCTCAGGACCAAAGTCCATCACCCTAACCACTAGGTCACTCCTCCACTGTTGCTACTATTTGAGATTCTACATGTAGAAGTCGGCCCTTGCAGATCACCAATGTGGCTGCGTAGGCTTCTGCTTCTGTGAGTCTGACGTCCTGCACGTATGTGCAGGACGTCAGACGCACAGAAACAGAAGCCTGCGCAGCCTTCTAGATGGAATGTTGCTAGTGGAATAGCAAAACATTCCATGTAGAATCTCCAATAGTATCTATTTTATTTTTGTTACATTTGTACCCTGCGCTTTCCCACTCATGGCATGCTCAATGCGGCTTACATGGGGCAATAGAGGGTTAAGTGACTTGCCCAGAGTCACAAGGAGCTGCCTGTGCCTGAAGTGGGAATTGAACTCAGTTCCTCAGGACCAAAGTCCACTACCCTAACCACTAGGCCACTCCTCCACTGTTCCTACTATTTGAGATTCTACATGGAATGTTGCTATTCCACTAGCAACATTACATGTAGAAGTCGGCCCTTGCAGCGGATCACCAATGTGGCTGCGTAGGCTTCTGCTTCTGTGAGTCTGACGTCCTGCACGTACGTGCAGGACGTCAGACTCACAGAAACAGAAGCCTGCGCAGCCTTCTACATGGAATGTTGCTAGTGGAATAGCAACATTCAAATCTCCAATAGTAGCAACATTCCATGTAGAATCTCCAATAGTATCTATTTTATTTTTGTTACATTTGTACCCTGCACTTTCCCACTCATGGCAGGCTCGATGCGGCTTACATGGGGCAATGGAGGGTTAAGTGACTTGCCCAGAGTCACAAGGAGCTGCCTGTGCGTGAAGCGGGAATCGAACTCAGTTCCTCAGTTCCCCAGGACCCAAGCCCACCACCCTAACCACTAAGTTCACAGGAAAGGGCCATAAATCAGTCTAAGAAATTATTAGCAAGAAGGAAAATGTCCTTTCTGCATAAACATACTGAGATGTAACAATGGCGCCTTGGATAGAATGTTGTGTTATGCATTCTGATTGCCTTATAATGCTCTTCTTCAGTAAACAATAGAACCCAATCTTCTCTGAGCAAAGCGACTGGAATCCTACCGTGCAATCAGATCGGCCTTTCTCCTTGACTGCCGCTCCTCTTCTAAGCAGCATGCAAATGTGCACGTTTAAAAGAGAATTGCATACACTATTGACTTCTTTTTTTTATTCTCTGCCAGGCTGGATATCAGATCTGTAGGACTGACGTTCATGCCTGTCATTTCTAGTCAAGTACAATGTAAGCCTGTAGTAAGTTACACGCAAGCTTCTATAGCAAATTTAAATAATGCACAGATGTTTATTTCCTTTTCCTTAATCACATAAGACATCTGTAATTTTCTACAGCAGAAGCAATAATTTCAGATAGAATAAACCCTCTTCAAATGTTTGCTGGGAAAGCAACAAAGCCTGTTTCGTGAAAAATGAAACGGGTCCAGGGAAGGGAAATGGGACTTGATATACCACCTTTCTGAGGTTTTTGCAACTACATTCAAAGCAGTTTACATATATTCAGGTACTTATTTTGTACCAGGGGCAATGGAGGGTTAAGTGACTTGCCCAGAGTCACAAGGAGCTGAAGTGGGAATCAAACTCAGTTCCCCAGGGTCAAAGTCCACTGCACTGACCACTAGGCTACTCCTCCACTAGCAACATTCCATGTAGAATCTCAAATAGTAGCAACCACTAGGCTACTCTTCCACTCTTGTCTAAGTGATTGCTCCTCTCTCCTCTGCCCTGCCCTCCCCTCCCCTCCATGTCCAGTGATTCTCCTTTGCCCTGCCCTCCCATCCATGTTCTGCGATTCTCTCCTCCCATCCATGTCCAGCGATTCTCCTCTGCCCTGCCCTCCCATCCATGTGCAGTGATTCTCCCCTCCCCTCCATGGCCAGTGACTCTCCCCTTCCCTCTTTCCTTCCTGCCGCCCTGCCTTTAAGCCGTTCGTGTTACCTCAGGTCGCAGCGTCGGCAGGCTCAGCTCGCATCGCCTCCAGCCTTCCCTTGCCTTCCCTCTCAGTGTCCCGCCCTCCTCTGACATCATTTCATCTTTCTGCGAGGTTGGGACCCTGAGAGGGAAGGGAACGCTGGAGGCGAGCTGGCGTCAACTCATTTGCATGCTGTTACGAAGCCAGCCATCCAGGGAAGCAGAGTGACCAATTATTATATAGATATCATTTCATTGACTGAGGGTTCCTTTTACTAAGGTGCGCCAAATAGTGACCTGCGCTGCTGTAGATGCATGCATTGGGTGTGCGCAGGTCCATTTCTCAGTTCTTGGTGATGAGATTGCAACTGAAAGCCACTGGGGCCAGATTTGACTTATTTGACTCCTAAGAATAAAAGGAACATGATACAGTAAGGAATGACGACTTCCCACTAACTTATGGTCAAGATCAAACTCAAAATCTTTTTTTTTACCTTTATATAGGACACAATACCCAAACTTAGTCATGCGGATTTACTCTAGAACCTACTTACGAACTTTACTTACGAACCTAATCCACAACATTAACATTAACCATACCTCAATCCTTTCCCACACATCTCTTCCTCTTGTCCTCTAATACAATTGTGTTATCTCTGTGATACTTTGTACCCATATATTGTAAGCCGCACTGAACCTGCCATCGAGTGAGAGGAGTGGCCTAGTGGTTAGGGTGGTGGACTTTGGTCCTGGGGAACTGAGGAACTGAGTTTGATTTCCGCTTGAGGCACAGGCAGCTCCTTGTGACTCTGGGCAAGTCACTTAACCCTCCATTGCCCCATGTAAGCCGCATTGAGCCTGCCATGAGTGGGAAAGCGCAGGGTACAAATGTAACAAAAATAAAATAGATACTATTGGAGATTCTACATGGAATGTTGCTACTATTGGAGATGCTACGTGGAATGTTGCTATTCCACTAGCAACATTCCGTATAGAAGGCTGCGCAGGCTTCTGTTTCTGTGAGTCTGACGTCCTGCACGTACATGCAGGACATCAGACTCACAGAGGCAAAGGCCATGCGCGGCCACATTGGTGATCTGCAAGGGCCGACCTCTAGTGGAATAGCAACATTCCATGTAGAATCTCAAATAGTAGCAACAGTGGAGGAGTGGCCTAGTGGTTAGGGTGGTGGACTTTGGTTCTGAGGAACTGAATTCGATTCCCACTTCAAACACAGGCAGCTCCTTGTGACTCTGGGCAAGTCACTTAACCCTCCATTGCCCCCTGGAAGCCGCATTGAGCCTGCCATGAGTGGGAAAGCGTGGGGTACAAATGTAATAAAAATAAATAAATAAAAGAACAGGGGTGGGCAACTTTGGTTCTGGAGGGTTGCAAACCAGTTGGGTTGTCAGGATTTCCTCAATTGAATGTGCATGAGATCTATTTGTGTACGATGAAGGCAGATCTCATGCATATTCATTGGGGAAATCCTGAAAATCTGACTGGTCTGTGGCTCTCGAGGACCAAGGTGGCCACACCTTCCCTAGAAGGTGATTCTAAGTAGCCAAATAATTATGCTAAGGACACTATATATGGGGTCCACTTATTATGTCATAGAATGATTCTGAATTAATCTTGTTGCTCCTACTTTGTACATTATTGTGTCTCAGGAAACACAGAATTCTGCCATTTATGGCCTTTATATCGCACAAGAAAAGCTACGAGGATGGTATGGGATTTGCGTTCCAAGACGTATGAAGAGAGACTTGCTGACCTGAACATGTATACCCTGGAGGAAAGGAGGAACAGGGGTGAAATGATACAGACATTCAAATATTTGAAAAATATTAATCCGCAAACGAATCTTTTCCGGAGATGGGAAGGCGGTAGAACGAGAGGACATGAAATGAGATTGAAGTGGGGGCAGACTCAGGAAAGATATCAGGAAGTATTTTTTCACGGAGAGGGTGGTGGACGCTTGGAATGCCCTCCCGCGGGAGGTGGTGGAGATGAAAACGGTAACGGAGTTCAAACATGCGTGGGATATGCATAAAGGAATCCTGTGCAGAAGGAATGGATCCTCAGAAGCTTAGCTGAAATTGGGTGGCGGAGCAGGTGGGGGGAAGAGGGGTTGGTGGTTGGGAGGCTAGGATAGGGGAGGGCAGACTTATACGGTCTGTACCAGAGCTGATGATGGGAGGCGGGACTGGTGGTTGGGAGGCGGAAAATACTGCTGGGCAGACTTATACGGTCTGTGCCCTGAAAAGGACAGGTACAAATTCAAGGTAAGGTATACACATGAGTTTGTCTTGGGCAGACTGGATGGACCATGCAGGTCTTTTTCTGCTGTCATCTACTATGTTACTATGTTACTATGTATTTTCCATTCAGCACTGGTATCATGGCAAGAACTTGTAATTTTCATTATTATACATGAGATTTGCAAATCTTTTCCTCTGAACAGTATATCCCTGAAATGTATGATGTCTATGGAACGCTTACTTCTTCCTCTCCTTTGTCTCTGCGTTTTGTTCTCGTGTGCTGTCTGTTTACCTGGAAAATGATCCCAGCATTTGTTGGGCTTTGCTGTGCTGTTGTGGCACTGGTGTTCTAATTCATTCCAGGGAATGATTTTGCAATACAAGGTCTCCAAGGTAATGAGATACAATACTTTCCTGTACCTTGAATTTTTCATTGGTAGACTTGGCCAGTCAAGTGAACAAATAGCAAAACTGGCAAGGTCCTTTATCTTTAATGCGTGTGAGAACGGACAATGAGATAGAACTTAAAATGGTGCCTCTTAATGTGAGCTGAATAAATCAAGCAAGCAAGGGAAGAAGGTTATGATGTACCTTTTAAAATGCAAAGCTGATGCTTTCTGTCTGCAGGAGGTTCACTTGTCTTTGGTTGGAAATTGAAAAGGATTGAGTAGGCTTTTCTCTGCCATAGATAAGAAGTGCAGTGGTGTTGCTACACGGAGATCGGCTTTTTTCTACCTGTCCCCTTCTCTTTGGAATGGTCTTCCAAAAGAGATCAGACTAGAGAAATCTTCCATCCACTTTCGGAAACTCTTGAAAACCTTTTTCTTTATAAATTATGTAGAACAGTGGGGGGAGTGTCCGAAGTGTGGAACAGAGGGTGCCACCCTAGGGCACATGTTTTGGACATGCGCAAAAATAGGAGGAGTCTGGAGGGTAATCGTAGACTATGTCAACACAATATGGCGCCAGCGATGGAGATACAATCCAGCTCTACTGTTTGGCCAGCCTCAGATGCAACGGCCTTTGGCGAAGGGCTTTACGGCTTTCGTCGCACAAGCAGTGATAGTTGGCAAGCAAATTATTCTAGCGGAGTGGTTGTCGCCCAATGTCCCTACTCTCCAGCAGTGGCAGGAGCGAATGTTGTTAATGATGCGGATAGAGAGAGTGGGGATTGTTGACTTTGAAACTCAGTTGGGGGAAAAATTCCAACAACAGTGGGCACCTTTTTGGAATACACTGACTCCATCAGCACGAAGTCATCTATTGAACTTATAAGTAATGGGATGTTATATAATAGGGGGGGGGAAGAAGAGGGAAGGGGGAGCAAGGAAATGAAAAGGGGGGGGGATTTTCTGGGGGGGAGGGGGGAACGAGGGGAAAAATTGAAAAATGTACTTGTTATAAGAAATGCCTTGTTTATTGTCACTTGTTTGAAAAAAAAATCCCTCCTGTCAGTACCCTTCTCCACCACCGCCAACTCCAGGCTCCGCCCTTTCTGCCTCGCCTCACCCCATGCCTGGAATAATCTCCCTGAGCCCATACGCCAGGCCCCCTCCCTGCCCATCTTCAAAGCCTTGCTCAAAACCCACCTCTTCAATGTCGCCTTCAGCACCTAACCATCATACCTCTATTCAGGAAACCTGGACTGCCCTTACTTGACATTTCGCCCTTTAGATTGTAAGCTCCTTGGAGCAGGGACTGTCCTTTATGTCAATTTATGTTAATCTGTACAGCGCTGCGTAACCCTAGTAGCGCTCTAGAAATGTTAAGTAGTAGTAGTGAATAAAAATGATTTAAACATAAATTACGTAGAACAGAACTTAGAATAAGAGATAAGGTCAAATAAAAGGGCAGCTTCACTGTATATTAAATATAATTCATTTTGGTTTGTACTATGTAGTTTGTTAGTTCTGATTTGCCGTGCTTTCCTGTCATGAATGGAGTTCCTTTGTGTGCTTATTTGTATATACAAACTCAGCGGCGATCCTAGCCGGCATGACACCCGGGGCGGATCGCCGATACGCCCCCCCCCCCCCCCAGTGAAATGACAAGGTTCCACGTTAGGAGTTACGGACCAAGAAAGGGATCTGGGTGTCATCATTGATAATACACTGAAACCTTCCTCCCACTCAGTGTGCTGCTGTGGCTAGGAAAGCGAATAGAATGTTGGGTATTATTAGGAAAGGTATGGAGAACGGATGTGAGGATGTTATAATGCCGTTGTATCGCTCCACGGTGCGACCGCACCTTGAGTATTGTGTTCAATTCTGGTCGCCACATCTCAAGAAAGATATAGTAGAACTGGAAAAGGTGCAGCGAAGGGCGACAAAAATGATAGAGGGGATGGGACGACTCCCCTATGAAGAAAGACTAAGGAGGCTAGGGCTTTTCAGCTTGTAGAAGAGACGGCTGAGGGGAGACATGATAGAGGTATATAAAATATTGAGTGGAGTGGAACAGGTGGATGTGAAGCGTCTGTTCACGCTTTCCAAAAATACTAGGACTAGGGGGCATGCGATGAAACTACAGTGTAGTACATTTAAAACAAATCAGAGAAACGTTTTCTTCACCCAATGCATAATTAAACTCTGGAATTCGTTGCCGGAGAATGTGATGAAGGCGGTTAGCTTAGCAGAGTTTAAAAAGGGGTTAGACGGTTTCCTAAAGGACAAGTCCATAAACCACTACTAAATGTACTTGGGAAAAATCCACAATTCCAGGAATAACGTATAGAATGTTTGTACGTTTGGGAAGCTTGCCAGGTGCCCTTGGCCTGGATTGGCCGCTGTCGTGGACAGGATGCTGGGCTCGATGGACCCTTGGTCTTTTCCCAGTGTGGCATTACTTATGTACGTATCATCTTAGAATTATACCTAGAATGCAATTTATTTTCTCACCTTTGCAAGTTACTGCAAACATCCTCAATAACCATGTTCAACATTAATCAAAATATATACCTTTCAACCATCTAATCTCCCAGGGACCTGCTCAGGAAATCATTGCAATGCAGAAGCAATCTCAAAATAAGCCCTGACTACGTCTATTCACCCTACAGAATAAACCAGACAATGTAAGTGATCTGCAGTCTGCTTCTTGGGATTTGCAGCCCAGTTTCTGAGTACTGAAGAAAAATGACTTGTTCTCCATAGAAACCCCCTGCTACCCCTCTTGGCCTGATTATCTATTCTCAGCATCCCTTGGGTGAATCATCAGCGTGATTCTGCTTTCCCTGAGGCGCTGACCTTCCTTCCAGCACATAAGGCAGGAATCATACGTTGCAAGGAAAGAAAAGTATTCAGAAAGGATAAAAATCAATTTGGGTCATTAATACAGGTCTCAAATGGCAACATATTTTAATAAGCGGCTCCTGGGAGCCACCAAGGGTAGCACATCACTGAGAAAGATGATGGTGGTGTTCCTTTGTTAAGTAGAAAGAAGAGAATTGGATTGCAGATGAAGTAAAACAGTTTTTGATAAAAATTAGCCCAATGTAGCCACGTTTCGTCTATTACAAGCTGCTTCAGGGAAACGACTAACGGGGTCTCTGACAACACACTTCCCTTTAGTATAAGAAAAACATGAATAATATAAATATGTCCAAGAAAGTTACCTTAAAATAAGTGCATTAAGGGGCCCTTTTGCTAAGCTGCGTAAGCATCTATGCACCCAACGCGTGCCAAAATGGATTTACTGCCCGGCTACCGCATGGCTCTTGTGGTAATTTCATTTTTGGTGTGCATCCAATACACGTGGCCAAAAAGTAATTTTTATTTTCGGACGCACGTATTGGCGCACGCCAATTGGCATTTGACTCGCGTAGGTCATTTTTTGCCTGGTTACCGTGTGAGACTTTACCGCTAGGTCAAATGCTGGTGGTAAGGTCTCAGACCCAAAATGGACGCATGGCAATTTTCATTTTGCCATATGTCCATTTTCGGCAAAAAGTTGTTTAAAAAAATTTTTTTTTTTTTTTTTTTTTTGCAATTTTGTCATTTTAATACAAGATAATAATCTTGGTTCAGAAAAGTGTTAACATATATCCAAAGTCCCGCCCTCAAGGAAATGACGTCAGATGGCGGGACTTTGGAACGAACTCACGAAGGGAGGGAAGGCTAGAGATGGGGCAGGGCTTTCAAATGATGCGGCTGCTGGAACGGAGGTAAATTAAAGATTTAAAGCACCAAGGGCGGCGCGGTATGGCGGCGCAGCACCGCAGAGGCGCCCTTGAAGGCAGGTGCCCCCCTGCGGCACTTACCCCACTTACCGGGCTTGACCGGCCCTGAAAAGACAGTGCCTGCTCAAAAGAGCTTACAATCTAAATCAGGACAGACAGAAGGACACATACGGAAAGGGACTATTAAAGAGATAAAGGTTACGAGCAAGTGACGTTAGGAGTCAAAAGCATCTGACATATTATTATTCTTATGAGTTTGCAGTATAGTCTTTTAAAAGAAATACAGCATCAATTACAGGTTACAGATATTGATATTTTGAAGTAGATTGAATCACCTGACATTTTACAATCTGCTTTTACTGTTGGAAAAAGTGAAATTTGCCATTAATGTCCAATGGCTCTGAGATCACTGAGTGGTATTATTGAGGAATTGTGCCGGTAGTATTCATAAAAGAGGCCACTATAACAAAACATGGTCATAAAGTGATAATTTGCCTCGTAAAATTGGAATCCATTTAAAAGGACATGCCATGCGTTCGGCGGGCCATTCTGCTCAAAGGACAGTCTGATTGCATAGGATAAAAGTGCACGATTAAAATATCTGACCATGTCTTCAACAATTGCTTTTTTTTTTTTTACAGTGATTTATATAATGGCTCAGGTTAGGAATCCTGGGGATAGTGATTTAATTTGTATAAACCTCACATAGAAAAGGGGTTTTAGAATATGGTTTAAAGTGATCTCCTCACCTGGAGCACTTCAAGGATGCAGAGGTTTTATCAAATCAAAGGCTGCACCTGTCGAAATTAAGGGCTGCTTGTTTTGCAGTGTCATAGCAATATTTATGATGAAGATGAATGAAATGTAATCAACCTTTCAAAAAAATAAATTCCTGTGTTGTTAGATAATGTAATATAGGGCTGTAAGCTAGGTGGCAGGGCTGAAAGTTGTTCTTCCCATGACTAATTTATTCCAAGTACATAAGTAATGCCACACTGGGAAAAGACCCAGGGTCCATCGAGCCCAGCATCCTGTCCACGACAGCGGCCAATCCAGGCCAAGGGCACCTGATGAGCTTCCCAAACGTACAAACATTCTATACAATCAAGCCATTGTGACATCACTAATGAGGTTGGCTCTTATTGGTGGAATGAGCCACTATGACATCACAATAGGTTAAATCACTGCTCTATGTAATAAAAGTGAGCCAAGTAGAGGACATAAGTACATAAGTAATGCCACACTGGGAAAAGACCAAGGGTCCATCGAGCCCAGCATCCTGTCCACGACAGCAGCCAATCCAGGCCAAGGGCACCTGGTGAGCTTCCCAAATGTACAAACATTCTATACATATTATTCCTGGAATTGTGGATTTTTCCCCAAGTTCATTTAGTAGCGGTTTATGGACTTGTCCTTTAGGAAACCGTCTAACCCCTTTTTAAACTCTGCTAAGCTAACCGACTTCACCACGTTCTCTGGCAACGAATTCCAGAGTTTAATTATGCGTTGGGTAGTTTCATCGCATGCCCCCTAGTCCTAGTATTTTTGGAAAGCGTGAACAGACGCTTCACATCCACCTGTTCCACTCCACTCAATATTTTATATACCTCTATCATGTCTCCCCTCAGCCGTCTCTTCTCCAAGCTGAAAAGCCTTAGCCTCCTTAGTCTTTCTTCACAGGGAAGTCGTCCCATCCCCGCTATCATTTTAGTCGCCCTTCGCTGCACCTTTTCCAATTCGACTATGTCTTTCTTGAGATGCGGCGACCAGAATTGAACACAGTACTCAAGGTGCGGTCGCACCGTGGAGCGATACAACGGCATTATAACATCCTCACACCTGCCTAGATTCAGGATGCTCAGGCTTGGGAAGTCAAACTTAGCAGATTAACAATGAAAGTCAATGCAATCCGAGACCCCTCCCCCCTTCCCAGAATCTAACAAAACCCTCTCCCATTTTTCATTCTGTAACTTTTAAAATAACCAGCCCCCCCCCCCCCCCCCCCCCAATCCTTCCTCCATACCACCTAATTGTTTTTTGTGAGTCTGGGCAAGTCACTTAACCCTTCTTTGCCCCAGGTACAAAATAAGTACCTGTATGTAATATGTAAACTGGTTTGATGGTAAACACAGAATCCCATCCCCTTTCCCATTACAGAATATGCCTAGGCAGAAATAGTTTTGGTGCTGATTTCTCAGGCGCCATGTATAGAATCAAGGCCTCAATGGCCAGTTATTGGGATTTCTTTAATTCCTGATACACGGTCGAAGTTTTTTTTAATTCTGAGCACAATAATTTCATAATTTTGAAACTGGTTATTATAATACACTAGTAAAAAAGCCCCGTTTCTGATGCAAATGAAACGGGGGCTAGCAAGGTTTTCTTCAGAGTGTGCATGTGGGAGTGTGTGTGTCCCTGCCCTCTGCCCTCTCTCCCTCCCCCTCCCCCCTTGGAGTCCAGTCCTTCAGTGTTAAGTTTCCTGCTGTTCTGTGTTTGTGTTACAGAGAGAGTGAGGGCATCTCTCTCCCCTCCCCCCTCTGAGTCCTTCACTGTTACAGAGAGAGAGATTTCGTGCTGTGCTGTTTTCCTTCACTCATGGGGAAACCGGATATCTCTGACGCTTCACACTTCCGGCTGGAGGCTTCATAGAACGTTGGTCTTGCCTTTTATATATATAGATGATTACACAGTTCTAATCGATGTGCATAGAGATTAGTGGAACTGGTGTTTAAATATATTATCCAGTTTATAATATCACCTGCAATTATGTCATAGGTCTAAACTTTCTTGTGCTATGCAAACCCCTCCCATATTCTATATATCGCACCTTAGTTTCCATGTGACATAACATAGTAGATGACGGCAGAAAAAGACCTGCATGGTCCATCCAGTCTGCCCAAGATAAACTCATATGTGTATACCTTACCTTGAATTTGTACCTGTCCCCCTCAGGGCACAGACCGTACAAGTCTGCCCAGCAGTATTTCCCGCCGCCCAACCACCAGTCCCGCCCCCCACCACCGGCTCCGGCACAGACTGCACAAGTCCGCCCTCCCCTATCCTAGCCTCCCAACCACCAACCCCTCTTCCTCCCACCTGCTCCGCCACCCAATTTCAGCTAAGCTTCTGAGGATCCATTCCTTCTGCACAGGATTCCTTTGTGCATATCCCACGCATGTTTGAATTCCGTTACCGTTTTCATCTCCACCACCTCCCGCGGGAGGACATTCCAAGCGTCCACCACCCTCTCTGTGAAAAAATACTTCCTGACATCTTTCCTGAGTCTGCCCCCCCCCCCTTCAATCTCATTTCGTGTCCTCTCGTTCTACCGCCTTCCCATCTCCGGAAAAGATTGTGTGAAATTGAAGCATATTCTACAACAATGCACATAACTTAATTGGTTAACTAGCAAATCAGCACTGTTAATTGGATGGTAACAAGCAATTATCAGCGTTTAATTGGCATTAATTAAGATTTACATGCACAGCTCGTGAAGTGTATTCTGTAAAGTGAAGCGTGTAAATTCCAAGTCGCATAGTTGAAAAGGGGGTGAGGTTATGTGTCGGTCATGGGCATGTTTATCGTTTATCGTTTATTTCTTTACTATACCATTTCTAATTACATTGACAAAACAGAACGGTTTATGCCCGCTCTGTGCCTAATTTAGGCGTCAGGGTTTATGCCAAGTAAAACATGGCCTAGACGGACGTAACCAAATTTGGTCACTTGGAGAGGCGCTCGGCATATTCTATATACCATGCGGAAATTTAAGCTGATTCTATAAAAATTTAGAGAATACTCCTATGCGTATTTTTTTTTACTGTGCAGATTTTTCAGGCGCCGTATATAGAATCTAGCCGTTGTGTATTGTCAATCTCTATCTTATATATTTGGGGGGGGAGGGTTTGTGCCCTATTAATTTTATCTACTACTGATATCTTGGCATCATTTGACAGTATAACAAATGCTCAAAATAAATAACAAGTAAGTATCAGGAATGTGATCATGGAGTGTTGACTGGCTGATCACCAGCCAGTCTGTGTCAGGGGAGGGGGGAGGGGGTGGGAGGCCAGGGAATGCTCCAGCCCTGCATGTTACATTTGACAACCATGTTATCGGACTGCCAATAGCACCGCTGCACTGACCAACTCCTCTTGAGGTGGTGGTAAGTTCGGTTGCAGTATCAACAGTTGTGACAGGTAGTGCACAGTAAAAACCCTTGTACTAGCTATCAGTGACATAGCCAAAGGTGGGCCTAGGTGGGCCAGGGCCCATCCACTTAGGACTCAGGCCCACCCAACAGCACCACATGGTTTAGTGCTAGCTAGTGGGGCTCCCAAGCTCTACCAGCTGAAGACGTCCCCCTGATGATGCCGAAAACAGTGCTCTCTTGCAGTCTAAGTTTCCAAAGCTGCTGATACCAGCCTCAGCGCATGCCTGCTGCACACTGCCAAGCTGGACAGCAGCATTTTCCCCGCAAACTGAGATATGTTTTTTTTTAAGTTGGTGGGAGAACTCTTGATGCCCATCCATTTTTTGACTAGGCCCACCCAAAATTTGCTGTCTGGCTACGCCCCTGCTAGCTATCACATCCAGCCACACCTCTGCCTGCCCAGGTAAAATGCCAAGATCCAGCCCACTCCCAAGTTAGGCGTGTAACGCAAGAATTTTTCTACAGTGCCTGCCTTTTTAGAGCAGGAGACAGTAGTTCAGGTCCACGCTGCCGTCTACTACATTGTAAATCCCACGTCAGCTGCTTAACACAGCTTAGTAAAAGGGCCCCTTAATGACATTTATGCATCCAAATTTGGGCATCATCCTGAGATGTGCATGGAACTAAATTGGGTAACGAGCTAATTAATGTCGACAATTGGGCGCTAACAATTACTGATGTTAATCTGCACCAATCTGGATTTAATTGTGCATCTTCCTATGTGCTATTCAATAAAACTGCATGTTCAAATCCCATAGTGTGCAATTCAGAAGGGGGCGTAGCCATGGGAGGGGCATTCCTGCAATTTGCATGCAGCGCCAGGAATTACACCTGGTTTCAGCAGCCATAAATCCATGCCCAGTGTTATTCCATAAAGGGTGCTCAACCCGGAGTGTCCTTCATAGAGTATCACTGGGCACCGTTTACTGAATTTGGTCCAATATGTAAGAGTTATACTGGAAGACATGATCCAATTAATAATGATTATCTGCTGATTCATGGTGACTGAAAAAAAACACCTGTTACTAAATCAAGGTAAGTCTAGCAGATCCAAGGACATTCTACCAAGTATTGGTCCAGTAACATCTGGAATACATCATCTCCAATTCCAGTGGTTTTATTACACATAACCAAGGAAACAACCTGCCATCCCTGGATATGGGAGGGTGAGCAGCAAAATCAGTTAATATTCTTTATCATCAGAAATCTGAAAGCGGATTAGTAATGCTCGGTCTTTTTTTACTAGAAAAAGGCTGATGAGACCAAATATGATTGTCGAGGGTCTGTAAGAGTTGCATCAATAATTGTATTTGACTCATACAGTGATGCACAGGGTTCTTAACTGATGAATCAGAGGCTCAATGAGATATTAGACTCCCTGGTGTGGCAAACTAGTGGTAAGCTAGAAATGAAAAGCTTAATTTTTTTCAAAGCAATGAATTGTATGATGGCTTATGAGAGAGGCATTCTAGCAATCATTTAATGACTTTACAGACCTGAAAGAAATGTTGTTCATGCAGAATCCTTATCAGCTGTTGGACTGCTTACTTTTTTGCTTCAGATATTTTTACTGGACAGTATAGCGAGCTTTGAGGTTCATTTATAACAGAGTATTGTCAAAGATCACAAACATTTACAAGAGCAGCAGGCGATCAACCCTATTACATAACTTCAGGTTGCGGAGCAATGCATGAAAAAAAACAGAAATAAATATTTATTCAGTTGTTGTTTTTTTTCCCATCACTTCAAGTACAACTCGGGCATTTGGCACACACTCAGACACATCAGCCTACGCTTAACCCAAATACCACTCGGCAAGCCAACATCCTCGTTCGATTTTGGATTTATTATGGCCGCAGCCAGGCACGTTATATATATTACAACTTAAATGCAACATATTTAACATCTTGAAATTACATTAACTACAATATTAATACACCACCAATAAACCTTAAATAACCATTAACTAAACATTATATAACATGACATTAACATTACATTACGCACATATTTTTACCCAGGGTACACAGCTCCTAAGCATAGTTACATCTTCTGAGCCCCCAGGCGACCATGCACCTGGGGACATCTTCCGAGCCCCAGGCGACCATGCACCTGGGTCTCACGTTGCCACCTGGCGTCTCCCGTTGAAGGAGGCACCTACCGCTGGTTACCGGGCGATGCTCACGGCCTCTGAGCCGTCTAAGCCAGGAGACAAGCAGTGCCCACGTTGCTTGCTTATCATAAGGCTGCTCTTCTCCTGCCTCCCAATTCGAAAAGACTCCTTCCTATCCTTCCTGCCCTCACTGCTCCTTTGTCCCCTCCCTCGCTCCTCCTCTGTCCCCTCCTCTTTCCTTTGTCCCTCCCCTTTTTCCCTTTGTCTGTCTCCCTCGACTCCTTTTGTTCCCTATCTGCTCCTCCCTGTCTCCCCCCCTCCCCCCTTTCCTTCTTTGTCTTCGCTGGCCTTCAGCCCGGTTGTGGTCGGCCCCCCCTTTAATGGGTGCGCCTTGTTCTTATTTTGTCATCTGAAAGCAAAAGTATCAGGCGTGCAACGTTGGCATGAAATGAGATAGACATATATTTTAGTGAACTGCCGTGAGAGCGTCTTGAATGCCAAACTGTTGTTTCGATACTTTGCTATGTTTCTTGGTGATGTATATTAAGCACATTAAACTTCAATTCTCATTTTCTGTGCTTCACATCAAGCACATACACAGCCCTTTTGCTTTCAGGAGACGATTTGTGATCATCCTTTTAAAACAAGCCAGCATAAGAATTCTTTTCGAGATGGAAGTTTCCTCCAGAGTATGAAAATAAAATTCTTTAAATATTTTTCATCTCTGTTTTTAAGGCTTGCATTTGTCAAACTAAGAAAGTTTTTTGTAAGCAATAACAAAGGAATATGAGGATACTCGTGACACCAAGCAATCCCTGCACTAAAAGTGATGAAGGATAGAGTTGTAGAAGACATGATTTATTGTTAACCACAGGGAAACAAATACAGACATTTGAAGTTTCAAAAGATGCTCCTTGTTCTTTCTCTGGCAAAACTATTTAAACAAGGGTTCTAATTATTGTAGGAGCCTGTTTACTAGAGTGTGCTAAGCAGTTAGCATCAGGGGCCCTGGGGGCCTGGGCCCCATAGATTTGGTCCTGGACCCCCCTGCCGATGACCCTTTCGACCCCCCCCCTCCCGCAGCCAACCCGCCATCAACCTGCTGTCGCCTACCTTTGCTGGCGGGGGTACGTGCAGGACGTCAGACTGACAAACAGGACGAAGGAAGGAGAGGACCTCGGCTGGCGGGGGTTGGGGTCCCCCGCCAGCAAAGGTAGGCAACGGCGGGGGAGGGTCGGCGGCGGGGGGGGGTCAAAGTTGGTGATGGTGGCGGCCGGGGGTGTCGGGAATTGCGGGGGGGGGGGGTGTCGGCAATGGTGGGAGGGGTCGGCGGCACCGGGGGGGCTAAAATGTGCCCCCTCACCTCAGGCTCTGGACCCCTCTCCCGCCGAAGTCTGGCTACGCCCCTGGTTAGCAAATAGCCATAAAAACCATTACCACACCGGCATGACAGTGTACAAATCAAGCACTAACCTCTGGATTCTATATATGGCACCCAAAATCGAGCACCGAAATCTGCGTTCGGATTGAAAATGTATGCACAAATTAATTCGCTAACAAGCTGTCACAAAATGCCTAGCACCCACCTGGGGCTAACCCTGTGGCCACTTAGGGGGTCTGCCCTCAGCACTGCTCGGGCCCGCCTGCACCTGGGCATGTGCTCTACTCTAGCACCCTCCACCCCACTGACTGGGTCCCACTTGCCTCTGGGTGAGTCTCCCACTCTCAGGTTATTCCCCGGTGATTTCTAGGATACTGGGACCACACTCTCAGGGGTCCCACAGTTCCTAGAAAGCAGCCACAGACCCAACACACAAACCACCAGGATTCTTAGTCAGTCCAGGACAACAGAGCCAATAAACTCACAGGTTTATTGCCACAGTAGAACAGTGAACGTTTGAAAAACAGGTGGAAAAACAACAAGCAATATCAGTTAACTGAATAAGGATCAATATTAAAAACTACCTAACACTTGTTACTACCTGGGTAGCACCTGGGGAGTTTCAGGAAATTAGCTGCTCACAAGTCTTGAATAGGGTCACAGGACAGAGATGTTTCTCCTCTGTAACCCCAAGCTGAGACTAAAGATTCCTGATGCAGGCAACTGCACCAAAACACGGCACCATATCGAGTCCTTCTTCTGAATACCCACTGTTTGGGAGGGATTTGTTTTACGTTGACCTGTTGGCCTATTGTTTTACTTTTTTATTATAATAAACTTGTTTCCTTTTTCTACTTTTTGTTGGTCCTCCCCTACTTCCTTTTCTTCTTTCGTAGGGGACTTTTTCTCCTTTTTGCTGCTTGATGAGAGTCTAGACAGATGACAAGTGCTGAGCTCTGTCTACTGCATTCATCTTGAAGAGTTGTTAGTCAAACTCCTCGTCCATCCTAAGATGTTCTAGGAAGTTTGTGTGTTTTCTTCACTCATTCCATGGAACTCAAATGCTTTTATTCTGGACCAATGTATTGGGTTAGCTTCTACAAAACCAAGACCAGAAGAATTCAAAGGCTAAAATATAGACTAACGCAGTGGTTCTCAAGCCTGTCCTGGGGGACCACCAGCCAGTTGGGTTTTCGGGATATCCCTAATGAATATGTATACGAGAAATGTACGTATAATAGAGGTAGTAGGCATACAAATCTGTCTCATGCATATTCATTAAGGACATCCTAAAAGCCTGACTGGCTGGTGGTCCCCCAGGACAGGTTTGAGAACCACTGGTCTGAAGTGTGCTGTGGCTAATGATTGTTTAGTCCAATATCTCAGAATTTTTACTAATTTTAGTAGATCAATGAGTCATTCTACCATTCATTATCACCTATATTTCAGTAATTTGTGTTCTGCTACTTCACCACCTTGGGAGAGCCTGAAGCAGACAAATCTTTGACGCAGAGCCAGGCCCAGCTATTACTCACAGAAGAGACCACCTGGTAAGCTCAGGTGCCAGAGGCCTGTCAAAGGTAATGACAAATCACTGCGGTATCTTTTCAAGGAAATCAGTCACATGATGGGCCATGATCACCAAAGTCTGGGGAAGATAATAAGGCATATAGTGCTACCGCCATTCTGTCAGATAGCTAGTGATGCCAATCTCGCATCTTTTGTATCCCCGAGTCCTTGCTGAAATTTCTTTTGAGACAGAAATTGAATTTTTCACTCTCTGTGCTTTGTAATTTAGAGACCTCTCTGATCTTTCTTTTCTTTATTCATCGTACTAAAATGTCTTACTTGGATTCCTGCATTCTGAGTGACATGTCTAAATGTCCTTTGCAGTTTCTAGGGATGTCGGCAGACCGACTTTTTCTGCTCTTTTCACTAGACCCCCCAATCGTTGACAGTTTGCATAAGATGCTGTAGACTGATTACAGTTTGCTGCTATTATCTGTGTGACTATCACAGAGGAACAGAATTTCAACTGCTATTGAATACATTTTTTTGAATGTTGCATTCTTGAACTGGGTCTCAGCTTGACTTTTTCTACTTCATCGGTAATTGCAATAGCTTAGATTACTGTAAGGGACCCTTTTACTAAGCTGTGTAGGCGCCTACATGCACCCAACGCACGCCAATTCAGAAGTACCGCGTGGCCTGGGTGGTAATTTCATTTTTTATGTGCGTCAAGTATGCGCGCCGGTAAATTTTCAACGTGTGGCGCTAACCGGACGGTAATCAGCAGTCTATGTGCGATGACAATTACCGCCGGTTAACGTGTGAGACCTTACCACTAAGTCAATGGGTGACAGTAAGGTCTCAGGCCCAAAATGGACACGTGACAATTTATATTATGCAGCACGTCCATTTTCGTCCCCCCCCCCCAAAAAAAAGGTCTTTCTTGCAGGTGCATTGAAAAATAGACCTGCACGTGTCCAGTACACACGTCTACACCAGCGCAGGCCATTTTTCAGTGCACCTTAGTAAAAGGACCCCTAAGTGTTTTCGTTATTTGGTATTGTCCACAGTATCTGTTGCTGAGACTTTAGCTTTTCTGACATTGCAAAGAAATAATTGTGATGCAAATTTTGAAGAAGCAGCTTTTCAGCTTGGAGAAGAGACGGCTGAGGGGAGACATGATAGAGGTATATAAAATAATGAGTGGAGTGGAACAGGTGGATGTGAAGCGGCTGTTCACGCTTTCCAAAAATACTAGGACTAGGGGTCATGCGATGAAACTACAGTGTAGTAAATTTAAAACAAATCGGAGAAAAGGTTTCTTCACCCAACGCGTAATTAAACTCTGGAATTCGTTGCCAGAGAACGTGGTGAAGGCGGTTAGCTTGGCAGAGTTTAAAAAGGGGTTAGACGGTTTCCTAAAGGACAAGTCCATAAACCGCTACTAAATGTACTTGGGAAAAATCCACAATTCCAGGGATAACGTGTATAGAATGTTTGCACGTTTGGGAAGCTCGCCAGGTGCCCTTGGCCTGGATTGGCCGCTGTCGTGGACAGGATGCTGGGCTCGATGGACCCTTGGTCTTTTCCCAGTGTGGCATTACTTATGTGCAAATGAACCAGTGATTGTCGTGTTTATTTTAATTTTGCTCACACCTTTTCCAGTAGTAGCTCAAGGTGTGTTACATTCAGGGAGCTCATATTGTAGTCTTGTACTTGAGGCAATGAAGGGTTAAATTCACAAGACGCTGTGGTGGGGTTTGATCTGGGTTCCCCTGGCTGTCAAACCTGGTGGTCTAACCATTAGGCTACTCCTTTACGTCATGTAGGGCCATTCTGTTATGGTTGGCCCACTGGTTTTCTGAATCAGTTCAGGATTGGGAGGCAAATGCTCTCGTATTTAATGGACACACAACGATTCGAGTGTCTGGCCTAGTTTATGTGTGTGAGAATGACAGCATTTATTTTCTAGATTGAAAATTTGGTCAATTATCCTTGAGAACAACTGTAAGGTTGAAACAAAGCACTGGATCGATTTTTTTTTTTTTTTTTTTGTATAGAATAAATGATTTCTTTCAAATCACTTCTGGCTGCCTCCTTCCTTCTAATTTTTTTTTTTTTACAGTTTACATAGGGACTGAGTCACTACAGGCTGATAATAACTAATATGAACACCTAAAGCCTTTCAGCAAGCAGAGACGAGGGCTGTGTTGAAATGTAAGGAAGCGTAGGACAGGTACGTAGGTTCCCTTAGGAAAAGGAGGAGCTAGTGGTTACTGACAGTGGCGTAGCTATGTGCGGCCATGGGGGCCTGGGCCCCCCCCAAAAAAATTTCTTCTGGGCACCTGGTTTTGCGGTGGGGTCATCAACTCCTGCTAGCTGAAGCCTTCATCCAGCGCCGGTCTCCGGCGTCGCCATGTTGCCTGCCCTGCCCTCTCTTCCCCTCACGTCCCGCACGCTCCTTTTAGTGGAACTGAGCATGCTCAATTTCTCTAAAAGGAGCATGCGGGACATGAGGGGAAGAGAGAGCAGGGCAGGCAACGCAGTGGCACCAGAGACCAGCTCTGGATTAGGCTTCAGCTGGTGGGGGTTGAGGACCCCCACCAGCCAAGGTATTTGCGGCGGCAGTGGGTGGGGGAACGGCAGGGCAGTGAAGGGGGTGGAGGCGGCGTGGTGGCAGACCAAAATGTGCCCCCCACCTCGTGCTCTGGCCCCCTCCCACCGCGAGGTCTGGCTACGCCCCTAGTTACTGAGGAAGGGCAGACTGGATGGGCCATTTGGCCCTTAAGTGCCGTCACAATACTATGCTTCTATACTAATGAGCACCTTAATCACTCAGAGGAAGAGCTATCATCAGCCTGTTCTCTATGGAGTGCGAAATTTACCATGACTATCAGGTGCTGTTAAATTCTTTAGCAACTCAGGATGTAGGTGTTCAGTGCTACCTTGCTAACAGCTGCTCCCTGTGGGGGGTGATGAAGAAAATCATAGTGGGTAGGAGAGTGTGGTTAGCATGAGACCTACGAATGTGTTTCTGACCACACAATGCAGAAAGGGGTTTATATTTGTTTCTCTACTGGAGCTGGCGAATGCCTTCACGGTGCTATGTAAGCCACATTGAGCCTGCAAATAGGTGGGAACAGTGGCGTACCAAGGGGGGGGGGGGCGGTCCGCCCCGGGTGCACGCCGCTGGGGGGTGCTGCGGCGCGCGCCTGCTCTGAGTTTGCTGACTTCGCGCGTTCGCTGCAGCTCTCTCTGCCCTGGAACAGGTTACTTCCTGTTCCGGGTCAGAGGGAGCTCCAGCGAACGCGCAAAGTCAGGGAACTCTGAGCAGGCGCGCACTGCGGCACCCCCCCCCCAGCAGCGTGCATCGGGGGGGGTGCTGCACCCGGGGGGGTCCGCACTGCATCAGGGGGGGGGTGCTGCACCCGGGGGGGCGGGGCGCCGCCCCTAGGAACGCCACTGGGTGGGGAAATGTGGGATACAAATGCAACAAATAAAATAAATAAATAAAAATTGCATAACTCAGATGATATACTTAAGCGCATTAAAATGAATAATAATGAGGCGATTAGGTATTCTGTCACAATGCAGAAAATGCTGCAGAAGACTATAAAGTGAGCATAACCCAGGAAACTAAATGCCAGGTCTGAGGAGGACCAGAACAGTTAGCTCGCACTTGCATCAGAGCAGAAAAGCTAACACCCCTACCCCAGACCCCCCACCCCCCAAGACCAATGATCCCTGACGTCTCATATCCTCTCCCCAGGGATAACTCCCCTACCTGCCAACCCCCTGATCACTCCCTGACACCCCCTAAAAATGGGAAAAAATAGCCTTGGTGTCTAGCAGTACCCCCCACCCAACCCCCAACAAATATCTCTTTTGTCTAGTTCAGAGCAAATTGATTGGACTATATGTTTGGGTGCCAATTAATGTTTTTGACTCAAATACGTTGAAAATTATGATTTGTATGAGATTTAAGATCTAAATGATGTCCCTTGTCATGTCCCTTGTCATGACATTGAGTAGACATAGGACAACTAAAACATAAAGGGGTCCTTTTACGAAGCCGTGGCAAAAGGGGGGGGGGTCTGCTCTAGCGTCAGCGTGTGTATTTGATGTGCGCTGAGGCCCCCTTTTACCACATCAGGTAAAAGGCAAGGTTTTTTCAAAAGAAATGGACGTGCAGGTGGGAGCACTTACCCACCACCCATTGAGGGTGTATGATAATGCAACTATTGTGTGTGAGTGGGGGAAGCGGAGGGGCACCAACTGAGTGTCCAGAAGAGCAAATATGTGGGGATGTATTTATGTGTCAATCGCCTGTATCTAGATGCAGGGGAGCCTAGAGGCAGCTAGGGGAATTTACCCCTCCACCTTATGCCCCACACAGTACTTTCCACTGTGAAAATAGCTGGAGCAAAGATGTAGATCCTGGCAAGCTGCCGCCCACTGTGTCCATTGGGCAAAGGCCATAACAACACAGCTTTCTGGAGTGGAGGAGTAGCCTAGTGGTTAGTGCAGTGGACTTTGATCCAGGGGAACTGAGTTCGATTCCCACTGCAGTTCCTTGTGACTCTGGGCAAGTCACTTAACCCTCCATTGCCCCTGCTACAAAAAAATAAGTACCTGAATATATGTAAACTGCTTCGAAAGTAGTTGCAAAAACCTCAGAAAGGCAGTATATCAAGTCCCATTTCCCTTTCCCTATTTGAGATTCTACATGGAATGTTGCTGTTGCTACTATTTGAGATTCTGGAATGTTGCTACTATTTGAAGATTCTACATGGAATGTTGCTGTTGCTACTATTTGAAGATTCTACATGGAATATTGCTAGTGGAGGAGTAGCCTAGTGGTTAGTGCAGTGGACTTTGATCCAGGGGAACTGAGTTTGATTCCCACTGCAGCTCCTTGTGACTCTGGGCAAGTCACTTAACCCTCTATTGCCCCTGGTACAAAATAAGTACCTGAATATACATAAACCGCTTTGAATGTAGTTGCAAAAAAAAAAAAAAAAAAACTCAGAAAGGCAGTATATCAAGTCCCATTTCCCTTTCCCTATTTGAGATTCTACATGGAATGTTGCTGTTGCTACTATTTGAGATTCTGGAATGTTGCTACTATTTGAAGATTCTACATGGAATGTTGCTGTTGCTACTATTTGAGATTCTGGAATGTTGCTACTATTTGAAGATTCTACATGGAATGTTGCTAGTGGAGGAGTAGCCTAGTGGTTAGTGCAGTGGACTTTGATCCTGGGGAACTGAGTTCGATTCCCACTGCAGCTCCTTGTGACTCTGGGCAAGTCACTTAACCCTCTATTGCCCCTGGTACAAAATAAGTACCTGAATATACATAAACCGCTTTGAATGTAGTTGCAAAAAAAAAAAAAAAAACTCAGAAAGGCAGTATATCAAGTCCCATTTCCCTTTCCCTTTCTACTATCCCCAGCTAGAAACAAGGAAAATGCTATCTACATCCTCTGCTACAGAAGGCAGCCCATATCCACACCACAGGTGAACCAGAGGGGGGAGTACAGAGAACCCCCCCCCCCTCATCAGTGCGGCAAGAAGCTAAATATCATTTTGCATTGCTTCTTTCATTTCCAAAGCAACACAACACTCAAACCCTCGTCCTGAAGAATCTTGTTCATTTGAATGGCAAAACTCACTATCTGGGATAGGCCAGTAGGCCTTTTTTAGATTAATTAGGAGCCCAGTCTTCTGGCAAGAGTGCCTGTGATGTAGCCACAGATAAAGCGATGTGATTGCCATGAAAGCACAGAAACGAAGGTTAATGCAATCAAAAAATACAAAGTGATCCCTTTCTATTGGACTAAAGCAATACTTTTCTTCACTAGGCTTTCGGCAGCTACTATTCCCTTTCTCAAGTCAGATCTGAAGGAGCCAAAAATAGGAGTCCTAAAAAATATAACTTTTATTTCCGTGTGTAGCCATCAATACAGTATCATTCATCAATGCAGTGGCCTACACAGGAGCTGTGAGTGTCAGACGTATCACTTGATATATGGCCTTATCTACTAAGCTTCTTTCCCCATAGACAAAAGAGCGGAAATAAAGCATGAACAACTCAGTCCTATACTTGATAAAAACTCAGTTTTAGTTTTAGAGTTCCATTTCAATGAGAAACATTCTCTCTCTGATTCTATAAAGGTCGCCAAACATTGCGTGCGCAAATTTAGGTGCGGCCCCGATTTGCGCACACAATTTAATAGAATAATGAGCCAGTTAGTGCCAAGAATTGGCGCTTTCACAAGCAATTGTTGGCACTAATTAGATTTAATTGGTGATTACCTGCATAAAGTTAGGCATGGGATCCGTGACTAAAATTTATGCGTGGCCTGAAAAAGGGGGCACGGAAATGGGAGAGTCATTCATAGGTGTTTCGGGGCAGGTGAGGGTATGGTTTTGCAGTACATGCATAATTATAGAATATGAGTGCTCCGTGCCTATATTTAGGTGCGGGCATTTGCACCACATTTAAGTTTGTGCAAATGGCAGGCACCTGAATTTATGTCCAACCTCTCTGCTTAAGCATTTATTTTATAAATTGCGCCAAACGTTAGGCTTGGCTTATAGAATACCGCTTTGGCGAAACATTGAATTTTCCTGCTTGTAAATTGTATAGCTATTGATTATGACGTGCATTTCCATTGTTTGGCCAGCAGGTGGTGACTGTCATTTGTTTGTAAAGTTGTTACAGAACTGTCGCAGATAAGGGAGTGGAAAGAGAAGGTTCTTTTTTCCTGAGACCCTGTGAACAGTTAGACTTCTTAACCTGTGAGCAGCTGTATCTTGTTCCTGAACTGCCCTGGTACTATTTAGTTTACACAGTTTTATATTTGATCCATATTCAGTTACCTGTTATTGCCTGTTACTTTTCCATCTGTTTTACATAGTTCACTTTTCAAGTTCTGTGATAAGAAACCTAGCCCTTACTCTCTTGTTCGGTACCCATGTCTGTTTTATTGTTCCCACCTTGTTAATTCCCTTATCCCTTATTTGTCCTGATTGTCTGTACTGATTAGATTGTAAGCTCTGTCGAGCAGGGACAGTCTTTTACTTGTTCAGTGTACAACACTGTGTACATCTAGTAGTGCTATAGAAATAAGTAGTAGTAGTCTTTGGGATTCTGCACGGAATCTTGCTACTCTTTGGGATTCTGCACAGAATCTTGCTATTCTTTGTCCTTATCCCTTATTTGTCCTGATTGTCTGTACTGATTAGATTGTAAGCTCTGTCGAGCAGGGACAGTCTCTTACTTGTTCAGTGTACAACACTGTGTACATCTAGTAGTGCTATAGAAATAAGTAGTAGTAGTAGTCTTTGGGATTTTGCATGGAATCTTGCTACTCTTTGGGATTCTGCATGGAATCTTGCTACTCTTTGGGATTCTGCACAGAATCTTGCTATTCTTTGTCCTTATCCCTTATTTGTCCTAGTTGTCTATCTTGATTAGATTGTAAGCTCTGTTGAGCAGGTACTGTCTCTTAAATGTTCAGTGTACAGTGCTGTGTATGTCTAGTAGCACTATAGGAATGATAAGTAGTAGTCTTTGGGTTTCCAGAATCTTGCTACTCTTTGGGATTCCGGAATCTTGTTGGGATTCCGGAATCTTGTGACTCTTTGTCCTTATACCTTATTTGTCCTGTTTGTCCTGATTAGATTATAAGTTCTGTCGAGCAGGGACTGTCTCTTACATGTTCAGTTTATAGTGCTGCATACGTCTAGTAGCGCTATAGAAACGATAAGTAGTAGTAGTAGTAGCAGCATTGAACATCCAGGTCTATTGTAGCTGGAGGTTTTTAACAATTAGAAAAATGCTCGCTGCTGGCTGAGTTATTTAACCGTGACTGAACTAGGAAAAATGCAATATTTGTAAACGGGAGGGGTCCAAGTTCTCCATTAATACCATACAACAAGGAACATTTTGCAATGAATCCAGACGTTTCATTCTCTTTGTCTACAAAAATGCAAGCAGCAGGTGCAAATGGGGAGACGATGGTGATTGAGGGAAGCCGAGGCGCAATGTGGATTTGATATCTGATGTTAGAATTTGTGTAACACAGTGAGGCTTCATCTGGTCCTCATTTAATCAAGTGGTTCACACCATGAAATAGTTAGCAAATTAGTTGTTCGAATACAAAATTCCATCTTGCTACTGCTTTTGCTGCTGAAGGAGTAGCCTAGTGGTCAGTGCAGCAGACTTTGCTCCTGGGAAACTGGGTTTAATTCCCACTGCAGCTCCTGGGGGTCCTTTTACTAAGGTGCGCTGAAAAATGGCCCGCGGTAGTGAAGACGTGTGTTTTGGGCGCGTGCAGAATTATTTTTCAGCGCACCTACAAAAAAATGCCTTTTCTTTTTTGCCGAAAACAGATGTGGTGCAGCAAAATGAAAATTGCCGCGCGTCCATTTTGGGTCTGAGACCTTACCGCAAGCCATTGACCTAGCGGTGAGGTCTCATGCGTTAAACGGGTGGTAATGGTCTACGTGTGTCAGAAAATTAAAAAAATATTTTTCAGATGCGCATAGCGGACATGTGCCAAAATTGAAATTACCGCAAGGGCCGTGCGGTAACCAGGCGGTAACTCCAATTTGACACGCATTGGGCGTACGTAGGCGCCTTAATCCTCTATTACCCCAAGTACAAAATAAGTACCTGTATGTAAGCCACTTTGATTGTAACCATAGAAAGGCAGTATATCAAGTCCCACTCCCTTTCCCTTTCCTAGGATCGCCCCAAAAAGAGGTCATTCTTCGTTAGTGCATTCTGCAGACTATTTCAGCCTGGTGATAACAGTATTTGCTTGAAAGTATGCTGGCTACATAAATAAGCTTATTTTCATTTTTTATTTTACCCATTCAAGGATACAGAAAATTATTTGAAGTCAGTTTTACACAGGGCCGCCAAATGTTGTACTTACTCACAATAGAATCAAGGGATTTCTATAGGTAAACTTGTTTACCTGGGAGGGAAAATAAAAATCTCCCCCCCCCCCCTTGCATATAAGGGAAAGAAATGGTGCCATGGACAGGTTTAAGACAGACCCATTACTGCATGCAGAGGGATTTCTTACGCAAGGTACATAGGATTCAGAATTCTTACAGCACCAGCCTACCGCTGGATTTTCAAAGGGAAACGGCAGGGTTTCAAATTGACCTTCCCATATCTGACCGCTGCTCTAGCATTCTCCAGCAGTGATCGAGTTATCCTTGGCATTAAGATTTCTGCAGGCTGAGCTGCTTAATGGAAATTCTGTTCTGCTTTAGTATTTTTCCACTGAATCATCATTTAAGTCAAGCTTACAGGAAGGGGAAAGATCAATCAAAAAATCGATTGTATTAATAGTTACAAACTACCATAGTTATACCTTGATCTCCCTGAAGACATGAAGAGTTGGAGAAACCGTATTTTACAGACTGTTAGGGTTGAGTTCATTGGAGATCACACTGAAGTTGGGCATTCTCTGTTGGATATGATATCAAAAGTTATTTTCTGGTAATCTCTCTCTCTCTCTCTCTCTCTCGCTCTCTCCCTCCCTCTCTCTCCCGCTCTCTCTCTCTCTCTCTCTCTCTCTCTCTCCCTCTCCCTCTCTCTCTCCCTCTCTCTCCCTCTCTCTCTCACTCTCTCTCTCGCGCGCTCTCTCTCCCTCTCTCTCGCGCTCTCTCTCTCTCTCCCCTCCCTCTCTCCCTCTCTCTCTCCCTCTCTCTCCCTCTCTCTCTCTCTCTCTCGCTCTCTCCCCTCCCTCTCTCCCGCCCTCCCTCTCTCCCGCTCTCTCTCCCTCTCTCCCTCTCTCTCTCTCTCTCTCTCTTCAATAGTTATGTCTTCTAGCACACTTTTTTTTTCTCTTCCTCTCTCCTGCCTACTCTTTCTCCCTTCCTTTCCCCCTCTAGGTACCCTCTCTCTTTTTTTTTCCATGGCACTATGAAGCTTTCTCTCTCCCTCTCCTCCCAAGGTACACTCGCTGTCCTTCTCCCTCTTTCCCCCTTCCTTCCTTTCCCATCCTCCTCAAGTCTTCAAGGTATTCTCTCTCTCTTTCTCAATCTCCTTCTCCTTAACCCCCTCACCCTAGGCATTCACGCTATCTGCTCCTTCCCTTCCTCCTTGGCACAATCTCTCTGTCTCCTTTCCTCCCCTCTCCTCCTTGATTCCCATGGCTCATCCGTTCCCACAGTAACATGGCTTTTGAACGTCAGTGCCCATGCAGTACCCCTGCTTCCACGGTGGCTTTTCATCTGCCACATCTAGGTGTCATCGTGCACAATACATTGAAATCTGCTCAGTGTGTGGCGCTGGCTAAAATAAAAACCAGAATATTAGGAATTATTTTCAAAGGAAAAGAGAATGAAACAGAGAATATCATGTCTGTATGACTCCATGGTGTGACTGCACCTTGAGGTTTGTTTGCAATTCTAGTCACCATATCTTAAACAAGACAGAGCAGAATTAGAAGAGGTTCAAAGAAGGGCGACCAAAATGATGAAGGTGATGGGACCCTCTCATAGAAGGAAAGGCTAAAGAAGTTAAGGCTCTTGAATTTGGGAGACGGCTGAGGGGTACATATGATAGAGGTCTATAAAATCCAGAATGGGTTGCAACTGGCGATCACAAATCAATTGTTTACTCTTTCTAATTTTATAAAAATTAGGGGGCATTCCATTTACTTACATAAAACAAGTTGGCGAATGTATTTTTTAATTCAATGGATAATAAAGCTCTGGAACTCATTGCTAGACGATGTGCTAAAAACAGTTAATATGATTGTGTTAAAAAGTGTATGGACAGCATTGGACCCCCCCCCCCCAACACCACCACCACCCCTGCCTCGAGCCCCAGCTAGCCTCCTCACCCCTGCCACCCACTCCTACCTATCATCCCTGGCCAGGTGAGCACCTGGCTGGTTAAATGCTTCATAACCAGCTATCCAGTGATATTCAGTGGGGGACAGCCGGCTATCTCCTGCTGAATATTGCCAGGTAGCAGCTAGCAGATAACCAGTTATATCAGCCGACATAACGGCTATCCGCCGATTTTCAGCCCCACTTTAGCGGCTATATTTGGCCACGTGAATATGTGGGACCTCTTTGGCCGGTTAGAAGATAACCGGCTACATCTGAATATCAACATAGCAGGTTATCTTCCAACTGGTCAAAAATAAAAACGGGATATTCAACGCCGGTCACCGGAAATGGACCAGCATCGAATATCTGGGTTTAGCAGTGACCCTGGGAGTTTGCCGGGCTAATTCCTGTGGTCTGAATATCGGGCCCTCTGTAGGAGGATTACAGAAGGTGGACTTATCAATTGTTACTCTTCAGTCTGCCCACTGTGTCTATAGTGAAAGATAATTTTTTGATACTTTGGGGCTGGACAAATAGCCTTAACCGATAAACAGCTATCCATCAATATTCAATGGGGGATGGCCAGTTATGCCCCGCTGAATATTCCTGGTTTGCACTTAGAAGATAATCAGCTATATTGTACAATATCGCCAGCTATCCCTGAATATTCAATCCATATCCAGCTATTGTAAGCGACTTTATTGGGCCAATTAAATAGCTGGCATACCTTTAGCCGGTTTAAAGTTAACCGGCTATCTTCAAATATCAACATGACCAGTTAACTTTAAACCGGCTAAAAATAAACAGGATATTCAATGCCAGTCACCGGCATTTTGAATATCAGGGCTGACTGCTGACCATGGGAGTTAGCCGGGCTCCCTCCCGCAGTCTGTATATCGGCTCCTTCGTTCCTAGAGGTTCAAAAGTGACTAAAGACGTGAGAGAATTAACTGGATTGTATCTGCAGATAATTTAGATGTTTCTCAATTCCTGGAGTCATCGCAAAATCTTATTACTTCAAGGCCGAAAAGAATGCTGTTTTGAAATTGTATTTCTCTAAGAAACATGTTCCTTTTTGTGGTCAACAGATAAATATATTTCCTGATTTGACTAGACAGATACAGTTTCATAGGGAATAATTTCTACAGTTGAAACCCAAGGTTCTAGCTGTAGGAGGTACATTTTTTTCCTTATATATTCCTTGTAAATGTCTAATCCTTTATGGAAATCATAGATATGTATTTGTAGATCCCACTCAGTTGGAAACTTTTCTTTTCGATAAACTGGTTCTTCAAAGGAATGCTATCTAAGGGACCCTTTTACTAAGGTGCGCCAAAAAAATGGGCTGCGGTAGTGTACGCACGTGTTTTGGGCAAGCGCAGATCCATTTTTCAGCGCGCCTGTAAAAAAAGACCTTTTTTAAAATTTTGATGAAAACGGACATGCGTCAAAGTAAAAATTGGCGCACGTCCATTTTGGGTCTGAGACCTTCCTGCCAGTCGTTGACTTAGCAGTAAGTTCTCATGTGGTAACCATGTGGTAATCGTCTCTAAGCGCATAGAATGACGATTACCGCCGGTTTATGCCGCGCGCCAGAAAATGAAAATTGTTTTCCAGCGCGCATAGCGGACGCGCGTCAAAAATGAAATTACCGTAAAGGGCCATGCATTGGGTGGGAGGCACCTAAAGTTTTTTTCTCGTTTGAGTTTGAATGTAGTTGGATAATTAGTATTCCTGTAATACTAATTTATTTCTTTGCATTTTTAGTCAAGTCTTGGCTGTTGTTTTGTTCCCCTGATGTGATCTAAATGATTTAATATTTGCCTTTTATCTTTTCATTTTCTTACAGTATTATGTACTGTGAATGTTATGAGAAAATGAATACATACATAAATTTCAATCTTGATCTGCCATCATCTACTGTGTTGCTATTCTACTGCTAATAGATTTTTGGCAGGCTTGGGACAGATATGTTATATTTACACACCACATCCCTCAGTTAAGAACAGGGGATTGACAAGTTAGCTAAAAGACATGAGTGAGGCAAAAGATTGTTTGTTGAGTTGCGTTCTGGAATTCTATATCTACCTGAAGTGGATGAAGTTCAACTAGGCGGATTGAATGAGCCATATCGCGTGCTGACCATCGTGATCTATGTGTGTTCATCAATATATAAGTTCCAGGGCTGGCCCGTTGAGTTTAAATCTCAAAATTAGGGGGGGGGGGCTGTAAGCTAGGGGTGTGAAAGTTAATGGGAGGTATAAGGCTGAAGGATGACCTAGGCTGTCGACAACCCTTGCACCGGTCTTGACTAGTATTTATGCTTAACCCAGCTCCCTGGTCCCCTCCCCTCCCATGAGTGGAGGAGTGGCCTAGTGGTTAGGGTGGTGGACTTTGGTCCTGGGGAACGGAGGAACTGAGTTTGATTCCCGGCACAGGCAGCTCCTTGTGACTCTGGGCAAGTCACTTAACCCTCCATTGCCCCATGTAAGCCGTATTGAGCCTGCCATGAGTGGGAAAGCGCAGGGTACAAATGTAACAAAAATAAAATAGATACTGTTGGAGATTCTATATGGAATGTTGCTACTATTGGAGATTCTACATGGAATGTTGCTACTATTGGAGATTCTACATGGAATGTTGCTATTCCACTAGCAACATTCCATGTTGAAGGCTGCGCAGGCTTCTGTTTCTGTGAGTCTGACGTCCTGCATGTACATGCAGGATGTCAGACTCACAGAAGCAGAAGCCTGTGCGGCCACATTGGTGATCTGCAAGGGCCGACTTCTACATGGAATGTTGCTAGTGGAATAGCAACATTCCATGTAGAATCTCAAATAGTAGCAACAGTGGAGGAGTGGCCTAGTGGTTAGGGTGGTGGACTTTGGTCCTGAGGAACTGAGTTCAATTCCCGGCACAGGCAGCTCCTTGTGACTCTGGGCAAGTCACTTAACCCTCCATTGCCTGCCATGAGTGGGAAAGCGCGGGGTACAAATGTAACAAAAAAAATGTCTTACAACCATCTATTAAATGGCTATATTTACAATATAATATAATGATAGTGATATGTTCCTCTTGACGGGAATTAGCCATCCGTCGATGACCTTCATTTTCATTGCATACCTTAGATTTCCTGAGACTAGATGATGAACAACTTAATATATGCAGGATCAGCATGTCCTACTACAAAGGGGAGCATGGAGTCGTTCAAAATACTTGAAAGCTTAATGGAACCTTTTTAAATACCTTGAGGGAATGGTGTGATTTAAACTACTAATCTTAACACACAGTTCTAACAATTATTGACACTGTGGGATGAAACTAATTGTGCTCCTCAGATTCTATGGACTGGTACTTCAGGGTCTGAGGCATCTCGCATGTTCTAATTAATTTTACTAATCCCTTGATTGCTGGGAATAAGAAATATTAATTGCAGATTATTCAAAGAAAGGATTGTGAAGACTGCGCCACAAAGGTAGACGTGTTAGCGGATTACTATGCCATACTGCCGGAGCTCAAAACATTGTAGCTGCATTATTCAGTATAAGTATTCCAGCTTCATAATTAATCTCCTTGGTAGTTTACTAATTGCTGAGATCAGTATATTAAATACGCTGTTTCTACAGAAATTAAATTCATAAATATAAATGTGTTTTATGTTCAGGCACAGAAATCAAGGATTTTATTATTTTTTTTTTTTTTATCGTTGACAGAATGGATTGTTATTGTTTGCAAGATTACACAGAAAAAGCATTTGAACAGCAAGTATTCTCTCTGGGCTGCATTAGAATTTCATGGCACCATGCAGTTGAGCATTAATTTTTATATTAGGTTTTTTTTTTTTTGATGTGGTCCACAGTATAGCACTTATTGTTCAGGTTAAATATTACAAGGAGCACAAACGCAGATGAAGGGCTGCAAGAAACACGGTGTAAGTGCAAAAACAAAAAATGACTGGACAACCTTATGGGTAGAAATTGCTGAACATTTTCAGGCATAGGCGGTCGGTGGCCCAACTGTTTGGGGAGGCTAAACGGGGTGGGGTTAGGGGGTGGAGCCAGGGGGCGGAGCTTATATCCATAATTGCCTAACACACAGAAAAAAATAAATAAATAAAAATGAAATAATCACAATTAATACCTTTTATTAAATTTAGATATTAGATATGTATCATATGTCAAAGAATAAAGTGGTTGCTCAAAGCATATTCTAAGCACAATCGCTCAACTGCAAAACACTATGCACAACTTTGTGCAAAAACACACTCAGAACCTTACTGTACCATAAATATTACACTGGGCAGAACCTAATACACCAATATACCACCCATACGGAAAATGCAGACCGTCAACAATATGAAACAAGGGATCATAATATCACAATTCTCATGTACAGCCACAAAACACCCTAATTCATGTTTAATGTGGGATAAAATGCCATAAATAAGTAAATAAATATAAACTTTTAATGTTGAGCACCTGATTCTCAAAGTGGACATATTCCAAACACTATAATGAAAATAAAATGATCTTTTCTACCTTTGTTGTCTGGTGAGTTTTTCTGATCATGCTGGCCCAGTATCCGTTCTGCTGCTATCTGTCCTCAGTGCAGGTCAGGAAGTCATCCTCCTTAAATATCTCCCTGGCAACCCAGGACACCTCCAGCCAACCCCTCCTGCTTTCCCAGCAGTAAGGTAAACAAACCATAAACCAATTTCTACAACTGGACAAGGCTAGAGGGCTTTCACTGCAGCTCCTGCTGTGAGGATGGAGGTAAATCAACAATTTAAACCCCTCAGAGCACAGCAGGGGAGGCTTAGCCTGTCCAAGCCTCTTAAACCGGGCGCCTAATGTTTTCAGGTCAATATTCAGCGGCACTTCTTGAGATAAATGCTTCCAGTGATGCTGTGCCTGGATATTTAGCAGCACTTTCTGGTGCCAGATGGGACAGGACTGCAGGGGGGCTTGTCCTGGTCCGTCCCACTAGACCACCAGAGACGTCATCTGGGTAAGTGCTGGGGGTTCTCATGGGGTCAGGATAAGAGGGAAGAGGGTTGAGTTGATATTAGAGGAGGAGCTTTCAGAAGGAGGAAGGATTTCTTGTCGATAGAATGGTCGGGTTGGAGGAACTGCCTAGGGTGCTCTGAAGAGGAGGGGGGGGAGGTCTGATTTAGATGGTACCGATCAGGGGGAATTAGATCAGAACGAATCCAGATCAGAGGGTGGGGGTCTAATTTGGAGGCATCCAAATTGGGAGGAGCAGAAGAGAGAATTGGCTGCCACAGAAGCCTCATTGGCTGCTCTTGAGGTGATATGCAGATCACAGTGGTTTAGAAAAACAATAATATCAAAAGTTAAGGAAAGGTTAATAGAAACGCCATTATATTATAAGACAGACAACATTCATACAGTACCTTATAGAGAAGTCAATAAAATCAGAACAGTATCATTGTGCAGGGCTGCTGAGAGGGGGTGGCAAATCTTTTTCCAGAAGGTTCTGCTCCCTTGGTCTGTCTCTCTCCTGCTCCTGTATGTTGGAACCCGGGTGATTGTATTAACATGATAACCCAAGTCCCAGCACACAGGAGCAGGAGAATGACAGACCAAGGGGGGAGCAAATGCAGGAAGGTAAGAGGACAGCAGTGGTGGCCGGAGTGGGGGGGGGGCAGCATTGGGGCCCGGCTCTGTCTCTCAGTGGCTCTTCCAATGTGGAATTTGTGACCATGATACACGACAAAACATCTTAATTTAAAGTAATTAACCCAAAAGTTAATTGAAAGAAGTGGGTTTTTAAAAGAACATCGAGGGGTCCTTTTACTAAGCCGCGTAAGCATCTACGCGAGCCCAACATGCGCCAAAATGGAGTCATTGCCCGACTACCATGTGGCTCTTGCGGTAATTTCATTTTTTACGTTGGTCCGCTACGCGCGTCTGAAAAATTATTTTCTGGCGCGTGTAGCGGACGCACGCCAAGTGGCATCTGACACGTGTAGGTCTTTACCACCCAAATTCTTTACCGCCAGTCTGTGGCTGGCTGTAAGGTCTCAGACCCAAAATGGACGCGCAGAAATTTTGATTTTGACACTCGTCCATTTTTCGGGGGGAAAAAAGGCTTTTTTACAGGGGCGCTGAAAAATGATTCTGCGCGTTCCCAAAACCCGTGCCTACACTACGGCAGGCCATTTTTCAGTGTGCCTTTGTAAAAGGACCCCTGAATGCCTATGCCTGTGTACAGTCTATTCTGTAATGAAAAATTAGGCATCTACTTTTCTGTATCGAACATTAGTGGCAGTGCCTAGTATTGAATAGAGAATGTGATATTACATTCAATCTGATCTTGAGACAAATGGGCACTGAACATGCTTGAGAACTCCTAGGTGTAGGTTTTGCATTTCCTCACAATGAGCTGCTCAGTAGTTCTGCAATACTATTGCAGAACACTCTCATCCTTCCTGTCTCATCAGCTCGTAACCTTGGGGTCATCTTCGACTCCTCCCTCTCCTTCTCGGCACATATTCAGCAGACTTCTAAAACCTATCATTTCTTTCTCTATAATATCAGCAAAATTCACCCTTTCCTTTCTGAGCACACTACCGGAACCCTCATCCACACTCTTATCACCTCTCGCCTAGACTATTGCAACTTGCTTCTTACAAGTCTCCCACTTAGCCATCTCTCTCCTCTTCAATCTGTTCAAAATTCTGCTGCACGACTAATATTCCGCCAGTGTCGTTATGCTCATATTAGCCCTCTCCTCAAGTCACTTCACTGGCTCCCTATCCGTTTCCGCGTACAGTTCAAACTCCTCTTATTGACCTATAAGTGCATTCACTCTGCAGCTCCTCAGTACCTCTCCACTCTCATCTCTCCCTACATTCCTCCCCGGGAACTCCGTTCACTGGGTAAATCTCTCTTATCTGCACCCTTCTCCTCCACTGCTAACTCCAGACTCCGTTCCTTTTATCTAGCTGCACCATATGCCTGGAATAGACTTCCTGAGCCGGTACGTCAAGCTCCATCTCTGGCCGTCTTCAAATCTAAGCTAAAAGCCCACCTTTTTGATGCTGCTTTTAACTCCCAACCCTTAGTCACTTTGTTCAGAACCCTTATCTTATCATCCTCACTTTAATATTCCCTTATCTCTTGTTTGTTCTGTCTGTCTGTCTGTCCTAATTAGATTGTGAGCTCTGTTGAGCAGGGACTGTCTCTTCATGTTCAAGTGTACAGCGCTGCGTACGTCTAGTAGCGCTTTAGAAATGATAAGTAGTAGTAGTAGTCTTTGGGATTCCGGAATCTTGCTACTCTTTGTCCTTATCCCTGATTTGTTCTGTTTGTCTGTCCTAATTATATTGTAAGCTCTGTCGAGCAGGGACTGTCTCTTCATGTTCAAGTGTACAGCGCTGCGTACGTCTAGTAGCGCTTTAGAAATGATAAGTAGTAGTAGTAGTACTATTGAATGCCACAGTCTTATTGGTCAGATAGGTGGGCGGGTTCTTGCAGGTATGGAATTAATGTTTTTTCAAACAAAAGTAGTCATTGACCTCTTCCTGGATGAGATGATGGTCCGTCCAGAGTTTTGTTGCATTTGATCATACCATGTTCAAACGCACGAAGAACTAACAAACATACAAACTTTCTTCTTTATATATCTGTAAATTTCAGTGTCTGTTTTTATGTTGTCGTGAATAACTGTCTAGTTCTTCCTCCCTCCTTTTTCTTTTCAAAGTAATTTGACTACTGAATAAAATATATTTGGGCATACAGCGATATGTTAAGCCTTGTAAAATAAATACCATAGAGAGCATCAACTGAAACACGTATTGAAAAAAATTTGGCATAATACAACGAAAAGAGTCAACTCCTTGTGATGAATTTGCCTGAGTAGGTCTGTCTCAGTCAGGCACAAGAGATTACCATGGTAACATTTTATTTAAAAAATGAACATGCACACACACAAAAAAAGATATTCTATTGTGAAAGGTACCTGGGGGGCAAGTTAGCTAACTACTTCCCTATAACAATAGCTATTTGAAGCTCTCATTGTGGTCAGAACATGATATTTTCAAAGCAAACGAACCACTGAGCACCCTCAAGAAGCTCTAAGTATGTTTTCTGCTTGCCTACAATACACTGCTCATTAGTTCTCCGATACTATCAAATACCAAAGTCTTCTTGGTCAGATGGATAGACATGTTGTGCCAGGCAGGGTACCAATGTTTTCTCAAACAAAAGTAATTGTTGACCTCCTTATGGATGAGAGGACGGTCCTTGTAAAGTTTTGTTGCATTTGCTCATACCATGTCCAAATGCTTGAATAATAAACAAAGAAACAGACAAGCTTAGTGTCGCAGGAGAAATATTCTCAGATATATTTACAGTGTTGGGCAGTAATTTATAATTCGTTAATATATTACCGGTTATATTTTTCTTTTAAAAGTAACAAGTAATTGCAACGATTACTTTTGTGCAAATGTAATGAAATAATTCTAATCATTACTTTTTCCGTTAACAAGCATTGTGGAAGGGCATTTTTGATATGACTTCTAAATCCGATTATAGGCATTTGGGAAAATAAACGTCCAAAACTCCAGTAGCAAACATGGCCATTTTATAACCAGATAACCATCCAACTTTTTGTTTCAAAAATCTCCATTTGCTAGATGTTTTTGTGCATAATGAGCCCAATATTCAAAAATATTTAACTGGCCAGTTAAAGGTTATCTTCCATTGAATATCTGCAGTTAGCAGCTAGCTGCTAACCAGCTACAGTGAAACCTTCGGGTTTTCATCGATAATCCGTCCGAAAAAAATCGTCAAAATCAGAAACCGATGAAAAATGAGGCAATTAACGAGGACGCCCAAAATCGGGAGAAGGACATCCATCTTGTGGCCTAGTGGTTAGGGTGGTGGACTTTGGTCCTGGGGAACTGAGGAACTGAGTTCGATTCCCACTTCAGGCACAGGCAGCTCCTTGTGACTCTGGGCAAGTCACTTAACCCTCCATTGCCCCATGTAAGCCGCATTGAGCCTGCCATGAGTGGGAAAGCGCAGGGTACAAATGTAACAAAAATAAAATAGATACTATTGGAGATTCTACATGGAATGTTGCTACTATTAGAGATTCTACATGGAATGTTGCTATTCCACTAGCAACATTCCATGTAGAAGGCTGCGCAGGCTTCTGTTTCTGTGAGTCTGACGTCCTGCACGTATGTGCAGGACGTCAGACTCACAGAAGCAGAAGCCTGCGCGGCCACATTGGTGATCTGCAAGGGCCAACTTCTACATGGAATGTTGCTAGTGGAATAGCAGCATTCCATGTAGAATCTCAAATAGTAGCAACAGTGGAGGAGTGGCCTCGTGGTTAGGGTGGTGGACTTTGGTCCTGGGGAACTGAGGAACTGAGTTCGATTCCCACTTCAGGCACAGGCAGCTCCTTGTGACTCTGGGCAAGTCACTTAACCCTCCATTGCCCCATGTAAGCCGCATTGAGCCTGCCATGAGTGGGAAAGCGCGGGGTACAAATGTAACAAAAAAAAAAAAAATCTTCCGATACAAATTGGGAGATGGACGTCCTTTTTCGACGAAATCAGAGGCAACCAATGAAAACCGAGACACATTTCTCGTTGAAAAAATCAGCAAAATCCGAAACCAACGAAAACCAATGTCAACGAAAACCGAGGTACTACTGTATATAGCACAAAATAGCCAGTTAGAAGTGGATATTCAACGCCAAATCGGCTATCTTTAGTGGTTCAAATAGGCTGCATAGCCAGGCCTGTCTTTAACCACTAAGCACGTAACCAGTTAGTGCTATATATCAACTTAACTGGTTAAGTTGTTATAATCGAAAATGAAATTGGATATTCAATACTGGTTGCCGGAAACAGCCAGGCATTGAATATCCGGGTTTACATAGTAACGTGGAGGGGCATAATTGAACGTCGCTGGCGATCTATTTTGGCGGTGGCGCAACAGCTGGCTGGAACCATATTTTCTAAAAAGATGGCCGGCCATCTTTTTTTTCGATAATATGGTTTAGCCTGGCCAAATGCCAGAGTTCGCCGGGGTTGAGATGGTCGGTTTTGTTTTTCAGCGATAATGGAAACTAAAAGCGGCCATCTCAACCCCGGCTAAATCCAAGGCATTTGCTCATGGGAGGAGCCAGCATTTGTAGTGCACTGGCCCCCCTGACATGCCAGGACACCAACCGGGCACCCTAAAAATTAAAAAAATATATACAAATAGCTCCCAGGTGCATAGCTCCCTTACCTTGGGTGCTGAGCCCCCTAAATCCCCCCCAAACCCACTCCCCACAACTCTACACCATTACCATAGCCCTTATGGGTGAAGGGGGGTACCTACATGTGGTACAGTGGGTTTTGGGGGGGTTGGAGGGCTCAACACTTAGCACCACAAGTGTAAGGTGGGGGGGGGGGGGGGATGGACCTGGGTCTGCCTGCCTGAAGTGCACTGCACCCATTAAAAACTGCTCCAGGGACTTGCATACTTTTGTCAGGGAGCTGGGTATGACATTAGAGGCTGGCAAAAAAGGGTTTTATTTTTATTTTTTTAGTGTGGGAGGGGGTTGGTGACCACTGGGGGAGTATGAGGAGATCATCCCCTGTTTCCTCTGGTGGTCATCTGGTGAGTTGGAGCACCTTTTTGAGGCTTGGTCGGGAAAATAAAAGGACCAAGTAAACCCGGTGAAATACTGATTAACGCCTCTTTTTTTTCCATTATCCGTGAAAGCCGGCCATCTGGTAGCCACGCCCATGTCCCGCCTTTGCTATGCTGCCGACACGCCCCCTTGAACTTTCGCCGGCTCAGCGACGGGAAAGCGGCGATGGTGTAAAAAAAGCAGCTTTCGATTATACCGATTTCGCCGCTTTTGAGAGATCGCCGGCCATCTCCCGATTTATGTCGGAAGATGCCCGGCGATCACTTTCGAAAATAAGCCTGATAGTAACATAGTAGATGACGGCAGAAAAAGACCTGCACGGTCCATCTCGTCTGCCCAACAAGATAAACTCATATGTGCTACTTTTTGTGTAGACCTTACCTTGATTTGTATCTGCCATTTTGTGATTTTCTAGCTACAAGAGACCAAAGAAAGAGGAAAGTCAAGCCACAGTATCTGAAAAAGCTAAGAGAAGCTGGGAAATTTCTCAGGATAATGAAGAGAAAACTGTGGAATTAGAAGTGAAAATACCCCCGAATTTTACAATATTGGCTGAGGGAGGGGAGAGCCAAGACTATTTTTAGATGTTAAAAGAAGGAGGAAGTGCAAAAGTGATGGCGGTAAGTGCTTCCCCTCCGAAATGGCCGCACGGCAAGTGCAAACTTACTGCTTGGCCGCTTTTTTTTGTTTTTGTTGTTGACCTTTTTACCCTTTGTGGTAAAAGGGGCCTCAGTGTATGGCAGAAACACGCCCCGCCAATAGCAAAGGGCCCTGTTTACCGCAGCTTGGTAAAGATGTCCCCAAGTTTGTAGCCAAGGCAATTATCCCGGATCATGGTCGGAGCTGGCTCAACTATTAAACAAGACTAATTCTTATTCGAGATTTCTAGACTGCTAGATCCTTCCAGACCTAAGCGGTTTACAATTAATAAGCCCATCAAACAAAGCGGGCAGAAATACAATATCATAATTAAAACTATAAAATAAAAATTGTAGCATTCCACATGTTAAATGCAATATAATACTACGCGTTCAAAAACTCTTAAAAAGATAAGTTTTTAGTTTTTTTTTCCTGAAAGAGAAATAAAAGAGATCCAGCCTTAAGTCCAAAGGTAATTCATTCCAGAAAGAACTGAAAAAGAAGAAAAAGAAGCCTTCCGATACTTACTATACCCAAGACCAACAGCCGAAGGAAAAGACAATAAGTGATAGTGTTTAGAACAACACATGTAAGTAGAAGAGTGCTCCAGTAAAGCGACTACGAAACCATATATTAAACCATGGAAGACATTATAGACCAAACAACACATGGTTTTAAATGTAAATCTGGCTTGGATAGGTAGCCGAATTATTCAACAGAGGAAACACGCTCTCATATTTGTACATCCAAAAATCATCTTCACTGCTGTGTTTTGAAGTAATTGTAATTTAGTTAATAATTTATGAGTTATACCTGTATACGTTGAATTACAGTAGTCTAAATGAGGGAGTATCATAGCCTGAACAAGTAGACGGTTACCTATGGCTTGAGCTTCTTGGGATCAGCAAAAAACAACTGCAGTCGAGCCACACTAACCTAGAGAACCATCAACACATACATTTTTATAGGATGTTTGTGTAATAATGGTAACTGTTGAGTTATACATGTATCCCTGGAACATGGGTGCATATATTGACACCAGCTGTATGGCTGGCATAAGTGCTTGTGAATAAGCTCATATGCACATATAAACCCGGTTACTCTAATATGCTATAAAATACAGTAGAATATTATATATATACTAGTAAAAAATGCCCTTTTCTGACACAAATGAAACGGGCGCTAGCAAGGTTTTCCTCGGAGTGTGTATGTTTGAGACAGTGTATGTGAGAGTGACTGTGTGTGAGAGAGAGTGAGTCTGGGTGTGAGTGTGTCTTTGAGAGAGAGAGACTGTGTGTGTGAGAATGAGAGTGTGTGCAAGTGCGTATGTGAGACACAGTGTGAGAGTGTTTCACACAGATACAGTATGTGCGAGAGAGTGAGTGTGTGTGAGACAGACTGTCTGTGAGACTGAGTATATGAGACCAAGAGAGTGTGTGAGTGACTGTGTGACACATAGAAAGTGAATGTGATACAGTGTGAGACATAGAGGGGCTCATTTTCAAAGCACTTAGACATACAAAGTTCCATAGGTTACAATGGAACTTTGTAAGCCTAAGTGCTTTGAAAATGCGCCTCAGAGTGTGTGAGAGAGAGAGTGTGTGTGTGTAACAGAGATACCTCCCCCCTCTCTGGTGTCAGGCCCCCTCCCTCCCTTTCTTTGGTGTCAGGCCCGCCCCCCCCCCCCCCCCCCCCCCCCTCTCTCTCTCTCTGGTGTCTGAGCGTTACTGTGCAGAACGCTGAGCTCTGGCTGTGCTTCAAGGAACTGACCAATCCTAGTTAATAGAATGCACCTCCAACTTTCTGAAGCCGAGAAACCTCGTGTGGTTGATCACTTCTGCTTGTGACGAACCCGGAAGTACGAGATGTCAATATATATATACACACACATTCTAATATACTCTCTTTCTAGAATTTGCTTCAACAGGGTTCACTCTGGATGCCTATATATATAACCCCACTGTTATATAATTACTCCCACAGTGAATATGTTAAAAAATGTAGAATAGATTTATAATAATGCATAGGAATTCTACACAGTCTCTCTCTGGTGTTATTCAAAAAGCTATTTTGATATGACATCTGATCTTTGTCGTAGACCTTTCATATCTTTCCACCAAGCCAAAACAAATGACTGTTTGTAGTTCATCTTCTAAATAAATGTCATTCTCTGAAGGTCGGAAGTGGCAGATGAATGGCCAAACACTGTAGTATTAGCAGACAAATGAGAGATGATATATTGCAGATTCCTTCATACAACGTATTAATAGACCCATTTTCTTAATGAATTCTTTTTTCATTTTAAATTCTTTAATTAATTATTGTGTCAGGGTTCACATTAAACTAAACATCTTTGTCCTTTTCAGTGAAAAGTTATTTCAGTCGTACTTGCTGTTAGTCATGTCCTTCTTACTTCTCTTCATTTTCGAAAGAATGACACCTTAAAGAAGGTGCCCAGGCGTCTACCATACATTTTTGGGGATCTTTTAATGATTTGTCTGAGTCCTTTGGTTGTCAGCATATGATTTGCATTAGTTTGGAAAGTACATTTGAGACATTAATTTCCTGAGACATATAGATGTCTCCAAATTGTTAAGGTCCTTCCCCCCCCCCCCCCCCCCCCCCCAACCCATTTGTGTTATGTTTTCCCCTGTACTCTGTTCTTTCTCCTACATTTTGTATATTGGCTTTCCTGTCATGTAGTCCTTACCCATTCCTCTGTCTATTGGTTGTCGCCTCAATAGCAATGGCTGTTGGACATCTATTCTATAGCCTGAGGTAAGACACTCGACTCCTTTTATGTGTTCTAATATTAGTAATGTTGTGGTCACTACTGTAAAAGATTGCCTATTGAATGTTCGCACCCTTCAAGGGAAGAGCCCCTTCGTAAAAGACTACCTTACTGACTTGCTTATTGACTTCATGTGTCTTACAAAGACATGGGCCAGAGTAGGGGAGGAGGCCCAATTTTATGAGGCCTGCTCTCCAGACTACTTTTTCTTAGCAGGCCTAGAGAAGGTAGATGTGAGGATAGTATTATATTCATCTATTCTTCTGCCTTTTCCTGTTCTGCCCTCACTCTTCAACCTTTAAAATTTTCAGAGGCCTCAATTAGTCTACTTAATGCTTATCATCCACCATCAGCCCTCCTGCTTAGTTTGCAGGAACTTTCTTCTCTTGTCTTTGATCGGCCACTTCTGATTTTTCTCTGCTTATCCTTGTTGGCTTCCATTTTCATGCAGATAATCCACTAAATGCTGCAGATAAGGATTTTCCAACTCACATGGCAGCTCTCAGTTATTCCCAGATGATAGAGTTTCTACTCATCTTGCAGAAAAAGAACGGGGTGGAAAAAGGATGACGGCTCTTCTAAGATGACCACAGGACACCCAAACATAGGAAAATACTCCTTATTGGTCTTGAATAAAGACTTGACACGGCATTGTGTTTCAGCAAAACGTGCCTGCCTCAGGAGTCTTGAACGATGAAGATATGAAACATAAAAGGTGCGTGATGCAGAAACTGTCTTTATAAATACCTTTAGTGAAACGCTTATTGAATATCACATTTCCTTGATATCGAGTAAACGTTTCACTAAAGATCTTTATAAAGACAGTTTCTGCATCACGCATCTTCTGTTTTTCATATCCTCAATGTTCAAGACTCTTGAGCCAGGCACGTTTTGCCGTAACATGGTGTCGTGTTGAATCTTTATTCAACACTGATGAAGAGTATTTTCCTATGTTTGGGTGTCCTGTGATCACCCTGGAAGAGCTGTCATCCATTTTCCACACTGTTTTCTTGTGCTTCTGCTTCTAGGAATTCTGTGTTCAACCACTTCTCTGGTTGTTGTATTTTACTACTCATCTTGCAGGCCATATACTGGATCTTTTATTCCTAGCCGCTTCAGCCTTTCCTCATAGGGAAGTCGTCCCATCCCCTTTACCATTTTCGTCACCCTTCTCTGTACCTTTTCTAGTTCCACTATATCTTTTTTGAGATACGGCGACCAGAATTGAACACAATATTCGAGGTGTGGTCGCACCATGGAGCAATACAAAGGCATTATAACATCCTCTTTACACATAGTGGACTGGATTCAGTAAATAGCGTTCAAATTTGAGCACCGAAAATATGAGGGCAGAGCGCTAGTCTAAAAATGGTTCTTTAAGTTGGGTGCCATTTATAGAATAGTTCTTAGCACGGGGATTTATACACCTAAGTTAGGCGCAGATCTCTACGCGCATCTTAAGTGAACACCTCTAGCCCGCTCATGCCCCTACCACTTCTATGCCCCCTAAAAATTTGCATGCACATCTTCATAGAGTAGATGCCCAAGTAAATTCAAATCATTGCCAATTTGCACCAATAATTAATGGTTAACACCCACTTATTGGTGCTAATTAGCTCATTCCTCAATTAAATTACGTGTGCAAATTGGGTACGGGTCCAAAGTGCGTGCTATTTTGAGTGCCATTTATGGAATTTGGGGAAGAGCCCCCTCTTTCTGAAGAGGACACATTCACCGAATGTACTCCCATGACAAACAAAATGGCGGCCAAATGAAAATGAATAAAATGAACATTCCCAGAAACAATACGAAACAAACATTTTCTGGCTGCCCATCCCTAATTTTAATTGCTATAACAACCCTTATGTGAAATATGTTTTCTGCTTTTCCCATCTCGTCTATACAAGTGATCCTTGTTCATTTTGCTGTGCTGGTGTTCTAGTTTCCGTGAGTTAGAAACACCTGTTCCTAAGTTGACTACCAATATAATCCTTATTGCTATCCCTAATCGTTTCCTCTCCACATATTCCTCTTCATCTTCCTATACCTACCTCCCTACGCCCATTACCTTTTACACCTAATTCCTCCATATTCAATCTAATTGTACACCCAATTCCTCCTTTGTTCAATTTACGTATTTGCTAACCCCATTATTATTATGTTTACTACAAATTGTATATTACGTTTACTACTAATGTACACTCTTCATATGACTTGTAATTCTTCTTATTGTTACTACGTAAGCCGCATTGAGCCTGCCATGTGTGGGAAAGCGCGGGGTACAAATGTAATAAATAAATAAATATTGATAGAGCCTTATCTTGAGATAATGTGGTAAAGGGGAAATGGGACTTCATATACCGCCTTTCTGAGTTGTTGTTTTTTTTTTTTTTGCAACTACATTCAAAGCGGTTTACATATATTCAGGTACTTAATTTGTAAATAAAGTGTATCAGTAGTGAGCTATTGAAAGAGCTTCAGATTCAAGAACTCTCGAAATGTCTTTAACGCATTTTTCGTTGTGTCGTGCAGAGTATACTTAATTTTATGAAGCACTTTCTTTACATAAAGCCTGTTTCCCATGCAAAAAAAAGGGCTCTTGTAAGACTACATGACTGCATACGTCCAGAAAAAGTACACACCTGGAAAGTGTGCAACTATTACCTTTCCATAATTAACGCAGCTTGCAAGGCAAAGCACAAATTGTGATATTCAAACTGCATAATAATGAGATGCTTTATATGGATTTGCATACTGTGCATCTCATGAAGATTTAACCCGGGTCCCTTCTACAGCAAGATTCAGACATTAAAGATTAAATCCGGAGTGATACCTACAGGATATAAATGCCTTGAAATGGATTCTATACAGCAAGGCAGTGGGTAAAAAACCAGGAGTGCCAGAGTAGAGATGAACCAAACTTTATTAATCAATATAATGACTCGACACAACGTTGTGTTTCGGCCAAAAGGCCTACATCAGGAGTCTTGAGAAAGACCTTTGTTCTAAAATGTTAGCCGGATCACTCGCGTGAGCGTCTTGGCTGTAAAACTGAAGAAACAGCTGATGTTTGGTGACAGCCCTTTTGTACACGAAAGAATTTTTTTTTTTTTTTTTAACACGGGAAGAGCGGTTGAAATCACCTGATCGGTGACGTACACTACGGAGGTGAAAGAGTCTTTCTTAAGACTCCTGATGTAGGCCTTTTGGCCGAAACACAACGTTGTGTCGAGTCATTATATTGATTAATAAAGTTTGGTTCATCTCTACTCTGGCACTCCTGGTTTTTTACCCACTGCCTTGCTGTATTGTGTTTATCCGTGGGACTTCGTTGAGTTCTCCACATCTGTGGATTCTCTTTTGAACTGGATTCTAAACATTTATGCATGCGATGGATGTCTAAACATTATCTTCCAGTTTATTGAATTATTTCCTTTCAGATGCCTAAATTTTGGCTAATTGTATTTAAACGAGGTCAGGGTCATTCTGTGGGCGGGGCTACATTTTTTCCAGATAGCCACGATACTCCACAACTTTCTAGATACATTTAGCCATTGAGGGGGGAGGGCGACCACATAAATAGTAGTCCTATAGTTAAAAGGCTACTTATCCATTGGTTTAGGTCAGTATTTTCAGAAGTCCTACCTAAACCAACAGGGCAGTGAACATCAGGCATACAGATTTTAGATATAAGTTTATTACTCACCTTTTCCAAATTTGTGCTCAAGGTGAGTTACATTCAAGTAAATAACTTATTCCCCTGCCCGAGCGCACTCAAAATCTAAGTTTTACCCATGGCAATAGAAGGTGAGGTGACTTTCGTAAGGCCACAAAGCATGTCATTAGGAGATGCAGGATTTGAACCTTGGCTTTCCTTGTTCTCAATCTGATTCTCTAAACTGCAAACCTATTCCTCCTCCGATAAATCATCCCCTTGTTATAATCAGGGATTAAAGTGCCTGAATATTAAAAAGAAGAAGAAAGTTGTTTGTTCATTTGACAGGAACTCTTAAAGGAAAGACTGAAAACAGAAACGTGTCCCTGTGGTTATGTTCCAGCAGCATTTGCTTTTTCAAGGCTGCAGGAGATGTCAATAGTAACCAGCAGACTTTGGAATGAAATGATTTCCCTAGAGAAAGGTGAATTGAGACACCTTACAGCAGCCATGGTACATTTTAGATAGAACATAGAAATCAGAATTGAGACATCCAAGTTGGGACGTGTCAAATTCCAGAAGTACTTTAGAAAAGGATCTGTTGACATTGAACCTTTTCTAAAACACATGTAGATATGGGCATTTATGGCAACACCAGTAATTGGGAAGCAAAGCCAGTGCTGGGCAGATTTCTATAGTCCGTGCCCTGATAATGGCTGGAAAGATTCAGCTTCACTAACTGGAGAACAAGGTCAGTACAAGGCAGATTTCTACAGTCTATGCCCTGAAAATTGCAAGGACAAATCGAGATGAAGAGGCCGACATTCAGACCGCAGGAGTTAGCCCGGCTAACTCCCACGGTCAGCGTTAATCCCGGATATTCAATACTGGGCCATTTCTGGTGACTGGCATTGAATATCCGGTTTATTTTTGACTGGATAGAAGATAACCGGCTATGTCGATATTCAGGTTTAGCTGGTTATCTTCTAACTGGCCAAAGATATCCCACATACTCACGCAGCCAAACATAGTTTTTTATTTATTTATTACATTTGTATCCCACATTTGCCCACGTAGCAGTAGGCTCAATGTGGCTTACAGGTTCCGGAAAGGAGAGTACCAACTTCAGGAATATATACAGAGTGGAAAATAGAGTAACAGTAGGTGCAGGGAAGCTGACAAGGTTCCGGAAAAGAGAATACAACTCTGGGATGAATATATAGTAGCATATAGAGAAAAGTAATTCCAAGGAGGCTGATAAGTCTCCGGGGATGGGACTACAGCGTCTAGTGAGCAATACAGAGTAGGATAAGGGTAGAAATACACTTAAATATATCTGGAGTGGTAAAATTCGTACAATTTGAATTAATAGGATTATGTGGAAGAGGTATTGTTCATTTCTTAGTTCGATAGATGTGATGCATTGTTCATGAATTAGTTCGGGTCTGCTGGGTAGGCCTTCCAGCAGAGGTGAGTCTTGAGGTCTTTTCGGAATTTTAGATGGGTGTTCACAGTTCTAATGTTTCTAGGTAATGCGTTCCAGAGCTGGGTGCAAATGTAGGAAAAGCTGAATGCATATGTTGATTTGTATTTTAGTCCTTTACAGTTTGAGTAATGCAGGTTTAGAAACATTCTTGATGATTCGATGATGTTTCTACTTGGTAAGTCGATAAGTTTGGTCATGTAGGTTGGGGCCAGACCATGAATTATTTTGTGGACCAGAGTGCAAATTTTGGAGGCTATTAGTTCCTTGATTGGTAGTCAGTGCAGTATTTTGCATAGGGGTTTAGCACTTTCGAATCTTGTCTTTCTGGAAATGAGTCTAGCTGCCGTGTTCTGCACGGTCTGGAGTTTCCTTAAGATCTGTTCTTTGCATCCCGCATACACGGCGTTACAGTAGTCAACATGTGATAGTGCCATTGTTTGAATTATATTACGGAAAGTTTCCCTTGGGAAGAATTGTTTGATCCGTTTGAGTTTCCACATTACATGGAATATTTTCTTCATGGAGGCAGAGGCTTGGCTCTCCAGGGTTAGGTTGGTGTCAATAGTAATTCCAAGGATCTTCAGTTTGTCCGATATTGGGAGTGTCCGGCGAGGAAACGATCCAATCTTTGCTGGATTGGGGATGACGCTGAGGTAGGCGGGGGAACAAACCTCACAGTCCCTTTTCTCTTTGTATGAGGCATATTTTCAAAGGTAGGTAAACCAGGAAAAACCCCAGCAGAAGATCAGTATCTCATACACCACCCGGATCACACCGCCATCTCGCCACGCTGGTTTATTTATTTAATAGGATTTATTTACCGCCTTTTTGAAAGAATTCACTCAAGGCGGTGTACAGTAAGAATAAATCAAACACAAACAATTACAGCAGTAAAAATATTCAAACAACAATACAAAGTATTGCACAGTACAATGGTTCCCATACCTGCTCCTGGAGGCACCCCAGCCAGTCAGATTTTCAGGATATCTACAATGAACATTCATGAGAGAGATTTGTAAGCAGTGGAGGCTGTGCATGCAAATCTCTCTCATGAATATTCATTGTGGGTATCCTGAAAACCTGACTGGCTGGGTGCCTCCAGGACCAGGTTTGGGAACCACCGGCACAATATACTTCGTACAACGTCAACACAATAACCAGTGGAAATATTAACCATTTTTACAAGATAATAAGGGACTTTACCATGCAATGTCCTAAAAACAAGAATCCCAAGTTTAAACCTCACCCTCAGCTCCACTGGCAGCCAGTGTATATCAAACATATATTGTGTAACCGAATCAAATCGATTCAGAGAATAAATCAGCCTGGCTGCTATATTTTGTATTATCTGCAAACTATGCAGTGAAGCTTTGGTGCAAATCGAACATCAACCTGATCATGCTTTCCAGTGTGCCTCCGTCACTGAAGAATCATTCTCTATACTATTTGTAGATGCATTCTTTGTCTTACCCTTGGGCTGTTCCCCTCACTTATACATTTTCTAAATGTAGCATTACGATAGTTGTCAAAACTATAGCGTCTGCTCAAGTTTTTAATTAGCTGGAAGTCAGAACTGCCAAATACCTCTTCATTTACAATCTAGTCTGTTCAGCAGCCAAACAGCAAAGGAATTCAACAGAACATCATTACAACTGAACCATGCACATTTCATTTAACTTACATATATATATTGCAACCCTGTTTATTTAAATAGATTTTAACTGCTGCTTACAGGGAAATAAACTTTATAGTTAATATGAAGGGGGTCGCATAATGATTAGAACAGAAGGCAGAGACTCAAGGAAGTCAAGATTTAAATCCTACATCTACTACTACTACTATTTGACATTTCTAAAGCGCTACTTCTCCACCACCGCCAATTCCAGGCTCTGCCCATTCTGCCTCGCATCACCTTACGCATGGAATAAACTTCCTGAACCCCTACGCCAAGCCCCCTCCTTACCCATCTTCAAATCATTGCTCAAAGCCCACCTCTTCAATATTGCTTTCGGCACCTAACCTTTATACCTTTGTACCTTTCATGTAATCGTGAATGCCCCAAATTGACTACCCCTACTTGACTGACTCTACACTTTTCCATTAGATTGTAAGCTCTTTGAGCAGGGATTGTCCTTCTGTGTTAAAATTGCACAGCGCTGCGCAACCCTGACAGCGCTCTAGAAATGTTAAGTAGTAGTAGTAGTTACACAGCGCTGTACAATTTAACATAAAAGGACAGTCCCTGCTCAAAGAGCTTACAATCTAAAGGATAAAATGTACAGTCAGACAAGTAGGGGTCATCAAAATGGGCAGTCTAGATTTCCTGAAAGGTATAAAGGTTAGGTGCCAAAAGCAATATTGAAGAGGTGGGCTTTGAGTAAGGATTTGAAGATGGGTAGGGAGGGGGCTTGGCGTAAGGGCTCAGGAAGTTTATTCCAAGCATTGGGTGAGGCGAGGCAGAATGGGCGAAGCCTGGAATTGGCGGTGGTGGAGAAGGGTACTGAGAGGAGGGATTTGTCCTGTGAGCGGAGGTTTCGGGCGGGAACGTAAGGGGAGATGAGGGTAGAAAGGTAATGAGGGGCTGCAGACTGAGTGCATTTGTAGGTAAGAAGGAGAAGCTTGAATTGTATGCGGTATCTGATCGGAAACCAGTGAAGTGACTTGAGGAGAGGGGTGATATGAGTATATCGGTTCATGCGGAATATAAGACGTGCAGCAGAGTTCTGAACGGATTGAAGGGGGGATAGATGGTTAAGTGGGAGGCCAGTGAGGAGTAGGTTGCAGTAGTCAAGGCGAGAGGTAATGAGAGCGTGGATGAGAGTGCAGGTGGTATGCTCAGAGAGGAAAGGGTTAATTTTGCTGATGTTCATTGTGACCCTGGGTCCCATTGTCTCAGGTACAAATTCAGGGTAAGATGTGAAATTCTTTTATGAGTGGGGCTTCATATAGAAAAAAAAACATATGAATCCTTGCAGTAATAAACATGTATGCATCAAAGGACATTACACAATGTATCACCCACCAAGCCATCTCTGGAGTAGCCCCTTCACTCTGCAATGCACTCCTTGAATACTTCACTCTACTACTACTACTACTACTTATCATTTCTATAGCGCTACAAGGCATACGCAGTGCTGTACATCATACATAAAAGAAAGTCCCTGCTCAAAGAGCTTACAATCTAAATAAGACAGGTAACAGACAGAACAACTAAGAGGTAAGGGAATTAAAGAGGAGGGGATAAAATGTTACAGGGCAAGTGAGCAGTGGTTAGGAGTCAAAAGCAGTATCAAAGAGGTGGGCTTTTAGCTTGGACTTGAAAACGGCCAAAGACGGGGCTAGACGTACATGCTCGGGAAGTCTATTCCAGGCGTGAGGTGCAGCGAGACTAATGTAAGACTATTTCTACATCAGGAAGCAAGTAAAACTTTGGCTTTTCCCCAAAGCCTTGAATGGAAAAAGCACACCTAACTTAGGAGCCCTTTTACTAAGCTGTGTAGGTGCCTACGTGTGCCCAACGCGTGCCAAATTGGAGTTACCGCCCGGTTACTCTCCAATTGTCTCTTCTGGAATTTTGTAGCGTTAAAATTCACTCTAAACAATGTAGACTGGAGATACTCAGATCAGCGTCTCGTATCTATGAAATTGGAGAGTTGCTTTTGTAAACGTTCCAATACTGTTTACCATAAGGGTTTCTACATACTAATACACAAAACCATCCGATGTATAAATAGAGTAAGAATCAACTATATGGTGAGAAGACTCCTGACGCAGGCCTGACCAGCCGAAATACAGCTGTGTTGAGTCCTGTTCTCCCTATTTTTGTATTTTTTTATGGTTAATAAAGTAGATTTTTAAATTTTCACATCAGAAGTGTCGTCTTTATTACATATATCTTTTTATATCTTTTAATTTTTGTATTTATGTTTTTATTTTTTATTTTTAGGTTTAGGTTTATTTTTTTACTTTTTTCATTATTGTTAGTCATCTTCGCTGTTTTGTCTACTATAAGATAACTCTTACCACATGGCCATGAGATGGGGAGCATTTACCTCCACCCATTGAGGTGGCGATAAGGGCTCCCACGCTAACCAGGCAGTGCACGGTGATGCCTGATTACCACCGGGTTACCACCATGCAAACCATTTCCACGGTTTTCTTTTTCCCCCGGAAATGGTGTTCGCTCAGGGCATTGGGACAACGGTAGTCCCAGAAGAGCGAGTGATAAGCCCACATTGGGCTTTCTGCCACTCTATAAAAGGGCCACTAAGCGAGTAGAGTAACTTAAAATAAAGTCCCTGAGGTTACTTATTTAACTCTAAGCGGCTCATTTTCGAAAGAGAAAAACGTCCAAAAAGTGTCATAAAGCACCTTTTCTACAGATTTCTTCACGTGTAACTGCAAAGGGGGAGTGGCCATGACAAGGGCAAGGTACATCCATAGAAGCATCTGCAGTTGGCACATATGTGTGGATCTGGAAAAAATATATATTATTATCCTCCTGCTCCCGACATATCCTCAAAATGTCACTATCAATAGGACATCAAAAGGATAAATTATTGGAGGTGGAGAGAACAAACATGCCCCCCCCCCCCCCCATCCTGCCTCCCCTCCTCCCACACAGTGTAAGCTCAAGCCTTCTTTTCGTGCAGAAAGTAGGTTATAATGTCAGGTGTAATATCAGAATTAAAGAATAAATTGTAAAAGAGTCCCTGGAGCATGAGTGAGGAAGGAATACGAATCCCTCACTATTCCTGTGACGCGACTGAAATAGTTATTCAAACACAAGAAGGCAGATCTGTAATTGTCTGATCAAAAAAAGAAGGTTTTGGGAAATTTTAATGCAAAAAAGGAAGAAAGGGGCTTTTTGTGTTAATTTTTCAGGTGTTGTGTACTGGATGGGGTCACCTTCCCCACCCTTGTGGGCATTGCAGCTTCAGGAAAGTCCCAATGAGGTCTGAATAATTTAGAAGTGTATTGTGTACCATAATTTCAGACACAACAATGGGAAGGAAAATTATCTTTAGTAAGCAAGCGAGAGAGAAAAACGACAGACAAACTTAGTTCCTGTCCTCTGTCAACAAACTAGAGTCAGAGAAAATGTTTGGGTTTTTTTGCAACATCAAGCTTGCTGTGCAATTACGATCATTACTTGATACTTTTTTCATGCTGTACGTAATATACAATATACTTTTCAGCACAGAATAATGAACGTTTGGCCCTGCAGGCTCGGCAAGAGCAGAACAGTGTACCTATGATATATGGAACAGCTGTAAATGCAAGCAATTTGCTGACAGGTCTACGTTTAAGAGACCTAAGCCAAATCATTACCGCTGTTCAGCAGTTCCGAAAGGCCTAACAGAGCCAGTACCTTAAATGCCTGTAATAATGAAACAAAAAGATCTGTAATAACCGTCACTTGTATTGCCTTATAAAAAAAAACAAATGTCTCTCTAGCTTAATAAATATTACATGAATCAATATGAAGTAATATGCTAAAGATGTAATATTTACTCAGCAAAGCAGATGCGCCCGTTAATGCAGCTCTGTCTCTGCTCCGTAGAACACCGCAGATGGGGGAATGGGCTTTAACCTTTTTCGAATTTTTCTTTCCCCAATGTTGTCTCTTCAGATATCATGGGAGCCGAGATGAGGCTGAGCGAAAGCCCCCAGGAGACTGCGGTAATCCCGCCAGCCGCGGCGGTCACCTCTGAGCTGCCAAATAATACCACGAAGGCGGCCGTGCCCGAAGAAGGAAAGGGGGATGATTTCTCTCATTTTAAGGAGAAGTTTATGAATCAGCTGAAAAAAATTCCACGTAAGTGAACAGGGGCCACGGACTGAGCTGAATATCCAGTGACCTGGAACTGTTCTTTTGAAAGTGTTATATTTTTGTATATGTCGTTGGGTCTATGCAGGTATGAAGATGAAAGTGCTTTGCTGAAGACTGTGGTAACGACCAAAAGAAACTTAACAAAAATCTTTCAAGGGGGAGGAAAGTGTCAACGTAGGCTACCATTAAGCCGGGTTATTTTACTGTTGTTGTTAACTAGGTCTCATTACATAAAATGGGTCCTGTGCTAAAATAACACATCTTAATGGCAGCTCTTAGGGACGTATTTATCAACCTGGGCTACTGTTAAGATGTATCTTGCAGCCGCCATTTCTGTGAACTCGGCTGAATGGGGAAGATTGTGAGATCTGTTGGGGTATTCAACACCTGCAGAGTTTTCTTCACCAACCCATGTTATGCTCCAGGAACAGATGTCATTGAAGTAGGATCTAAATACTGCCATCTAATGAAACTTATGGCTATATTAATTGCCCCTGGTCTTCTGCAATTCCTTCCTCCCATTTCTGATCCTGGATTCCTCCCACTTTTCCTCCCATCTCTACATTTTCCTTTCTTCTCCTCCATCCCCTATTCCTCTGCCCCTAACCTCTAAATCCCTTTTCCTTCTCTCATGGGACCTCCTCCCATTCCATAGATCCCTACCCCATCCTTATTTTCTAACCCCACCTCAGAGCTATAACTAGGCTCCCCAATGCCTTGAGCAAGCAAGCAAGCATATCTGTATCCTTACGCTGCCACTCTGATCCAGGGGCGTAGCCGGACACCCAATTTTGGGTGGGCCTTGGCCTAAGATGGGTGGGCAGAAGAACTCTGCCTTGTCCCACAAGTGATTTGGTCTCTCCCTCTCTCGCCTGCATGCCATATGGTCTATCAAACATCCCCCCTTCTCCTGTATACCTTTTTAAATAACAGATTTTCACCAGCAGCGAGCAGCAACTAATACACATTGCTCATGTTGACCCCAAAGCCTTCCCTCTGATGCATCTACCTGTTTCCGCATAGGCGGGAATACGTCAGAGGGAAGGCTGTGGGGCCAAAGCAAGCAGTATGTATCAGTTGTGTCTCACTGCAGGTGAAGATCTGCTGTTTACAAGGTACGCAGGAGGGACAGTTGTTGGGAGTTTTTGGCAGGTGGGGCTTGGGGATCCCTGCCAGTCACATCATAGGTGTGCTGCTACTGGGTGGGCCTGAGCCCAAAGTGGGTGGGCCTGGGCCCACCCGAGCCCACCCTTGGCTACGCCACTGCTCTGATCCCTATTTTTTCTCCCTCTCTCTTTTTTCGTCCTCGCCATAACCTAGAGGCGGAAGAAGAGCATCAGTCTTCCTGTTTGTCATCTGCTCCCTGCCCATGCTTGCATTTTGTCCCTCTTTCCTTTCCAGGGCTCATTAAGAAGATACCTGTTCCTAAACTAGATTTTCCTGACACACATGAAATGTAAAGAAAATAACATTACTTTATAAAGTATAATACATTTTTACATATTTTTATCTATCTATCTATGTACACACACACACACAAATGTGGTACAGAAAATGCCATAGAATTTTGAAAAAAATCCATCCTAAAATGTACAAACTGAGGCAGCAAACCAGACCCACTCCAGATCCCTTTGAGCACTGCCCTGAGAAAGAGGTATAACTAGGGAGGAGAGGTAGATAGGGATGAATAGGTGAAGTTTTCAACTTTCTTTTCCTCAGAAAATATTGATATGAAAAGAGCAAAAGACTTTTCTGTGCATTTTATAAATAAAACTCCTATGTGTTTGTGTCATATATATAATTTTACCTAGATAGATAGATATGAGATGGACACGGGTGTGGTAAACTTCAGAGTTCCAAAGCATTTTGAAGAGTACTGAAAGCAGGGGCAACTGAGGGTCTTTTGGGTCCCCCGAGCGCAGGAGCAGACTTGAGGGGTGGTCTGGGCCCTTGGGCTCCTCACCTGGCCACTGCCCGACACCCCCCTGTTGCCCCTGCTACTGCATCCGATGCTCCCGCTGCCCCGGTCCTACCTGAGGGTCCTGGTGGTCTGGTGGCCTCTACAGGGAGGGCATGTTCTTTTCTGCCCACTGCACTGCTGCTATTCCCCCACCTGCTGGCGCTACCGTGTTTTTAAAATGGCAGCTGAGACTTCCCACGGAAGTCTCGTGGGTCTGGACAGTCTCGCGAGACTTCCGCAGGGAGTCTCGGCCGCCATTTTTAAAATAAGGTGGTGCCGGGCGGGGTCGAATAGTGGCAGCCCAGCGTGCCAGGCAGGAAAGAACATGTTCCCCCCTGCAGAGGCTGCTAGATCACCAGCAGCGCGCCGGGCATCCAAGCAGATCCTCTGGGCCCACGGGCACTGCCCGGTTTCACGAATGGTCAATCCGCTCCTGACTGAGAGAGAGTTCATAAGAATGCTGGGGGTCCTGGATTAGCGGGAGGCGAGACAACCACACTCAGAGCTCAGGTGAAAGCCTTCAGACACCCAGGTCAACTAGGACAATTGCTTCTAAACTCCAGAAAAGCCAAACTGATTTTCAGTGAGGAGTGGAGGAGTGGCCTAGTGGTTAGGGTGGTGGACTTTGGTCCTGGAGAACTGAGGAACTGAGTTCGATTCCCGGCACAGGCAGCTCCTTGTGACTCTGGGCAAGTCACTTAACCCTCCATTGCCCCATGTAAGCCGCATTGAGCCTGCCATGAGTGGGAAAGCGCAGGGTACAAATGTAACAAAAATAAAATAGATACTATTGGAGATTCTACATGGAATGTTGCTATTCCACTAGCAACATTCCATGTAGAAGGCTGCACAGGCTTCTGTTTCTGTGAGTCTGACGTCCTGCACGTACGTGCAGGACGTCAGACTAACAGAAGCAGAAGCAGAAGCCTGCGCGGCCACATTGGTGATCTGCAAGGGCTGACTTCTACATGGAATGTTGCTACTATTGGAGATTCTACATGGAATGTTGCTATTCCACTAGCAATATTCCATGTAGAAGGCTGCGCAGGCTTCTGTTTCTGTGAGTCTGACGTCCTGCACAGAAGCAGAAGCCTGCGCGGCCACATTGGTGATCTGCAAGGGCCAACTTCTACATGGAATGTTGCTAGTGGAATAGCAACATGGAATGTTGCTAGTGGAATAGCAACATTCCATGTAGAATCTCAAATAGTAGCAACAGTGGAGGAGTGGCCTAGTGGTTAGGGTGGTGGACTTTGGTCCTGGGGAACTGAGGAACTGAGTTCGATTCTCACTTCAGGCACAGGCATCTCCTTGTGACTCTGGGCAAGTCACTTAACCCTCCATTGCCCCATGTAAGCCGCATTGAGCCTGCCATGAGTGGGAAAGCGCAGGGTACAAATGTAACAAAAATAAAATAGATACTATTGTATTCTACATGGAATGTTGCTACTATTGGAGATTCTACATGGAATGTTGCTATTCCACTAGCAACATTCCATGTAGAAGGCTGCACAAGCTTCTGTTTCTGTGAGTCTGACATCCTGCACGTACGTGCAGGACGTCAGACTCACAGAAGCAGAAGCCTGCGCTGCCACATTGGTGATCTGCAAGGGCCGACTTCTACATGGAATGTTGCTACTATTGGAGACTCCTTGTGACTCTGGGCAAGTCACTTAACCCTCCATTGCCCCATGTAAGCCGCATTGAGCCTGCCATGAGTGGGAAAGCACGGGGTACAAATGTAAAAAAAAAAAAGAAACAGTCCAGAAAGGAGAGGCGATCCCAGAGAAGTGGGATTCAGTGAGGTAGGAACATGCTGGGAAGAATGCTGTTGTGTTATTAAGGAAAAAGGGGGGGGGGGGGGTCCACTCCTTCCACAGTAAAACAAGCAAACCAACCACAGGGTGGAAGAAAACAAATCCAAGTGACCAGCCAGAACACAGAAGTAAAAGCTCCAAACAAAGTTTATTGGGACCCTACACGGTCCGTGTTTCGGCAACAAGCCTTCTTCAGGGGTCTAAAAACACACCAAGTAATAAAAATAAAAGCAATAATAATAAACGTAACCACATATATAGTCATGCATTATTGTAAATTGTACCAAAAATTAAGACTATTTATATGCAAACATCCTAAAATATATAAAAGATATAAACCACACATAATTACAATCCACAAAACATTAATAAAAATAAAAACTCAGCGATAATATATTTAAAGTATAATAAGGATATATAATAAAATTGGAAATGTCATAATAAAAACTGAACAAACTGAAAAAGGGGGGCATTGAGACATACCAATAGATCCTCTGCTGGACATGTTATTAAGGAAATGTCAAAGTTTTGGGAAGTTGATAAAAGGCAAATGTATTTACTGTGCAAGGTCCTGAGTAGAAGGCCACAGTGAAATATCTACCTTGTGACTGAATGCCTGGGAACACAGCTTGTGCTGGAAGAAGTACAGTAACTACATGAAAAAAATAGACCCCCCCCCCCCCCCCCCAACGTTTTTCCAAATTACCCAAAAGTTTCATTTTAAACTTTCGATCCCGTTAAACAGAGCAAGCCATCTAGGCAGCGTACAATTATTTTTATTAGCAGTGAAAAGGTGGGTTTTCAGCATAGATTTGAAAACAGGTAGAGATGGAGCTATAATGAAAGAGAGGAGAAGAAAGGAAAACCAACTTACATGACTAACATGAAACAAAAAGGAATCAGGGTAGAATTGCAAAGTAAATAGAAGAGAGAGGGAAAAGGGGGGAAATTTACTATTATTCAAAAATGATTACTGTTATTGACAGGTATTACTGCAAGATGATGTAAAAAAAAAAACTGGATGATCCCTGTCTTCAAAATGTTGGTGGTTTTTGTTGGTGGGGGGGGGGGGGGGGGGGAGAACTCTTGATGCCCATCCACTTCTTGACTAGGCCCACCCAAAATCTGCTGTCTGGCTACGCCCCTGGATTGGGGCAGCTGCCTGAGTAGTCTGTAAATGCACTTGAATGGAGTTGTGCAGCCTTAAGCTTGAGCTAGAAAGTAACTGGAACTATGAAGAAAAATCAGAAGTGCGCAGTTCACTGATAGTTCTGATTCACAAGTTTTGTAATATAAAGTTTGTGGGGCCGATATTCAGCCGGCAGGAGGCAGTCCATAGAAGTGCTGCGGTCGGTAACTCACCCCAGATATTCAAAGCCAAGCCATTTTCGGTGACTGGAATTGAACATCCGAAGTTTTTTTGGCCGGTGCTAACTTAACCGGCTAAGGCAGGGGTAGGCAACTCCGGTCCTCGAGAGCTGCAGGCGGGTCAGGTTTTCAGGATATCCACAATGAATATGCAGGAGATAGATTTGCATACCATGGAGCCAGTGTATGCAAATCAAGTTCATGCATATTCATTGTGGATATCCTGAAAACCTGACCTGCCTGCGGCTCTCGGGGACTGGAGTTGCCTACCCCTGGGCTAAGGGGTCCTTTTTACTAAGTAAAAAGTGGTCTGCGGTAGTGTAGGCGCGTGTATTGGACGTGCTGGGCCAGTTTTCACAGCATCTACAAAAAATGGGGGGGTTTTAATGGGAGGAGAAAAGGGCCTGCGGTAAAAATGAAACCAACGCTCACCCAAAACCGGCCTGTGCCCTTAAAGCCACCCATTGATCTAGTGGTAAAGGCTCATGTACTACACGCGCGGTGACCGATTGGCGCGTGCGCCAAGTGCCGATTACCACCGGAACCGGCGCACATAGGAGGAAATAAATAAATGTATCCAGGCATTATGGGCGTACGCCAAATCTGAAAGTACCGCCAGGAGGGTGCGCTGGCCTGGCGGTAGGCTCATTTTGGCGCATGCTGCATGCAGGTAGAGCCGACCACAGTTTAGTAAAAGGGCCCCTAAGTGAATATTCACCACTGCCTGGTAAAGTTAATAGCAGGCAATGATAGAACTGCTATTTATGCGATCTGATTTGCCCGCAAAACTTAGCTGGTCAGTGCTGAATATTGCCAGTTATCATAAGTACATAAACACTGCCACGCTGGGAAAAGACCAAAGGTCCATCAAGCCCAGCACTCTGTCTCCGACAGCGGCTAATCCAGGCCCCAAGAACCTGGCAAAAAACCCCAAATTTAATAATGATCAATGGACTTTTCCTTCAGGAATCTGTCCAGACCCCCTTTAAACTCAGCAAGGCCAGTTGCCGTCACTACCTTCTCCGGCAATGAGTTCCAGAGTCTAACTATGCTCTGAGTAAAGAAAAACTTACTCCGATTTGTTTTAAACGTACCACATTCTAATTTCATCTTGTGTCCCCTGGTTCTATTATTATTAGAAAGTGTAAACAAATGCTTCACATCCGTCCACTCTACCCCACTCATTATCATATCACCCCTCAGCCGCCTTTTCTCCAGGCTGAAGAGTCCTAGCCATCTTAACCTCTCCTCATAAGGTAGTCGTCCCATCCCTTTTATCATTTTTGTCGCCCTTCTCTGCACCTTTTCCAATTCCTTTATATCTTTTTTGAGATGAGGCGACCAGAATTGAACACAACACTCCAGGTGCGGTCGCATTATAACATCTTCATGCTTGTTTTCCATCCCTTTTCTAATAATACTCAACATTCTGTTCGCCTTCTTAGCCGCCACAGCACAATGAGCTGGTTAACTTTTCGGCATTGACCTCGAATATTCAGCAGAGATAACCGGCTATCTCACAGTGAATATTCGCAGTTAGCCAGCTAAATGCTATTTAACTGGCCAGGAACCATTCCTAGCTGGTTAAATAGCGCTGAATATCAGGGGGGGGGGGGGAGGAGGGAATGAGTTTGCTCTTGTTTTCCTATCTTTGACAGTGGTTTAATTTTGGATGTTAGGATCCTTCAAAAAAAGGGGGGATGAAACCTTTAATCATTGCGTTTTGATGAAACAATCCTAGAATGGACCCGACACGGTCCGTGTTTCAGCGCGCAGCGCCTGCGTCAGGGGTCACGAAATGTAGCACACTGAATACGGCTGTATTATAAAATTCAGTACGTTTCGTGACTAAAGGAGTTTGTTGATGAGAGTATCTCTCCACTTGATCTGGTGCGAAGTTACAGCACGGCAACGCAGCACATTGCTTTCAGCAAACGTACTGAATTTTATAGTACAGTGTGCTACATTTCGTGACCCCTGACGCAGGCGGTGCGCACCGAAACACGGACCGTGTCGGGTCCGTTCTAGGATTGTTTCATCAAAACACATGATTAAAGGTTTCATCCCCCCCCCCCCCCCTTTTATTGAAGGCTCCTGGTACTTTTTGTTTTTGTTCATTGGACTTTGTTTGTACTTTGCTCCCTCTCTTTGCTATACTATTAATATTGGATGTTAACAGGTAAAAGGAAGTTGAAATTTTGAATCAGCCAGTCTACCCCCCTCTTTACCTAATTTATTGTCCTCTGTGGTAAAGAAGATTAACCATACGTCCGGTATACAAACAATTTTGCCTACAAGAAGTTAATTCCTATTCACTTTGGGTCAAATTTTAAAGTTAGGCGCAGTTTATAGAATACGCTCAAGTGCCGTACTTGCAACTAACATTTAGGCACACCCATTTAGGCCACCTAAAACCAGGCCTAAATACCTGATCGGGTGTATTCCATAATAGGGTACATAGCTTTTTGAAACACCCACAACCTGCCCATTCCATGCCATTAACCATGCCCCCTTTTCGACTGCACCACATTAGAATTTACGCACACCACGTTGTCGTACATGCCTAGAAAGTTGTTTGTGTACATTGGTTGTTATCGGCGTTGATTGGCTTGTTAATCAATTATGTTGTGCAGGCAATTTGGCCATGAGGCCAAATGAGCACACACAACTTAGGACACCATATATAGAATTTGGGGGTTTGCCTTTTCCAAGCTACCCTATCACCCATACAAAGTGACCTGCCCGTTATAAGTACATATATGAGTACATGCCATACAGGGAAAAGACCAAAGGCCCATCAAGCCCAGCATCCTGTCCCCGACAGCGGCCAATCCAGGTCAAGGGCACCTGGCAGCTTCCCAAATGTACAAACATTCTATACATGTTATTCCCGAAATTCTGGATTTTTTTCAAGTCCATTTAGTAGTGGTCTATGGACTTGTCCTTTAGGAAACCATCCAACCCCTTTTTAAACTCTGCCAAGCTAACCGCCTTCACCATGTTCTCCAGCAACGAATTCCAGGGTTTAATTTTAAATAGGCTGAGAACATTCTCCATGCTGATTGACCCTGCCACCTGTCCTTGATCGGTATACTCTCTGGGAAATTGGACAGCTACTTGTGCGTCACACAGCTTAAAGGGGGCAATTGTACAGTGTATAAGTGGGCACCTCCTTTTAGGCACCTTGTAGCAGTGGCGTAGCCAAGGGTGGGCTTGGGTGGGCCCAGGCCCACCCACTTTGGGTTCAGGCCCACCCAGTAGCAGCATACCTATGATGCCCCACCAGCCGAAAACTCCCAACAAGTGTACCTCCTGCATACCTTGTAAGTAGCAGATCTTCACCTGCAGTGAGCAGTGACATACATACTGCTTGCACCGGCCCCACAGCCTTCCCTCTGATGTATTTCTGCCTAGGTGGAAACAGGAAGTTGCATCAGAGGGAAGGGTGTGGGGCCAACATGAGCAGTTTGTATTAGTTGCTGCTCGCTGCTGGTGAAAATATGCTATTTAAAAAGTATACAGGAGAGGGGGGATGTTTGAGAGACCATGTGGCATGCAGGTGAGAGAAGGAGAGACCAAATCACCTGTGGGATGGGGCGATGTTCTTCTGCCCACCCATCTTAGGCCCAGGCCCACCCAAAATTGGGTGTCTGGCTACGCCCCTGCGTGGTAGGAGTCTAATTTATAACAGAACCAAGGCACCTAGGTTCCATTATACAATACAAGCATAACCTGGTATCAACAGGCCTAACATTTAGGTGTCCACACTTATGCCAGTCATATAAAAGGTTCTGTTAAGTGGTTTTTTTTAAATATCTGTTTTAGATATTGGTGAGAATGGAGCTGAATGGTCTTGGTGAATGGTTACTACCCTATCAAGATTGGCGTTCTTTTCTGGAAGTTAATAAAATTATTATTGTACACCACTCTGATTGATAAAGAAGAGTGGTATATCAAGATTTTTTTTAACTATTAAACTATTTTGTAAGTTACATGCCCTGGAATCGGTAGTATAGAATGTTACTACTCTTTGGGATTCCGGAATGTTACTACTCTTTGGGATTCCGGAATGTTGCGACTCTTTGGGATTCCGGAATGTTACTACTGTTTGGTATTCCAGAATGTTACTACTCTTTGGGATTCCGGAATGTTGCCACTCTTTGGGTTTCTGCCAGGTACTTGTGACCTTTATTGGCCACTGTTGGAAGCAGGATATTAGACTAGATGGTCTATTGGTCTGATCTAGTATGGCTATTCTTAGGTTCTTATGTTCTTAAGTGGGAGCTCCACTTATGGTCTCCCCCATCTGTATGTCCTTCTTGCAAATCTACACTATGTAGGTTAAGCAGATTTTTGCAGTATGGTGCTTAGGCAGAATTTTGGCATTTGCTTGTATAAGTGAACACATATGCATGTATATACCATTATTCTAAACATATACATGCATAACGTGTACATAACTGTGAGTACGTACTTGATAAAATTGCCTTTCAAATCAATTCATATAGATTCTGGTCACATAGAGCATCACAGCCTCCATGCCAAAAATGGAGAAGCAGAGGGTTACTCTAAAAGTGGTTTGCAGGAACCGGTTTGTGAATGTTGGAGTGTTTTGAAGTATGTTAAGTCTTTATGAAAACAAACTGCATAAAGCAACCATAGCAAGGTGCTACTTGTCCAATCTGCTCACCAATACACAACGAATAGTTAAGTCTGGAACTCATTGGTGGCGGATGTGGTAACAGCGGTTAGCGTATCTGGGTTTAAAAAGGTTTGGACAAGTTCCTGGAGGAAACGTCCATAGTCTGCTATTGAGATAGGCATGGGGAAGCCACTGCTTGCGCTGGGATTGGTAGCATGGAATGTTGTACTCTTTGGGATTCTGGAATGTTGCTACTCTTTGAGGTTCTACTTGGAATGTTGCTACGCTTTGAGATTCTACATGGAATGTTGCTACTATTTAGGGTTCTACATGGAATGTCATTACTCTTTGGGTTTCTGCCAGGTACTTGTGACCTGGATTGGCCACTGTTGGAAACAGGATACTAGGCTGGATGGACCATTGGTCTGATTCAATATGGCTATTCTTATGTTCTTATAAAACACTTTCAAGCCATGATATTCAAGAAATAAAGCTTTTCAGTGTAACTCTTCTGAATGTTCCTTGCCTTTCCCTCTTTGCTTCTGTACAATATCAATATGAGTCACATCCTTGGGCTTTAGCTGCAAAGTATTGTCACCATAGACGACACAAAATAGGAGAAACCCTCTAGTACATCTGACCCCATGGGCCTGATTCATTAACTGTGTCTACGGGAAAGAAAGATGCTTTGTGAATCCGCCCTATTGGTAAATTATATGAGACGTTCATAGTGCTTCAGATGATCAGTGGGTGAGTGGATGACTATCTCTTTTGTTAATTTAGTGGTTTCATCAAAATTCAGCATAACGCCTCCAGTGATTTGAATTGCAGGCGCCTTACAATTTCCCATGCTACTGCTCTCAAAAGAGGTGCCATAGGTTGATTCTTAATTTTGCAGCAAGCACATCATGAGTGAATTAAAAATATGGTGAGAAAATGATTACAATTTACAGCATGTGTTTTTCGAGGGTTATCTTGTAGGTCTTACAAACCGCTAGGTATAATGCACTGTGACCACTAATGACAGATAACAAATTAGAATATTAATTGATTTTCATCTCCGAAATGGATCTTGGCAATCTGGCAGATGCAGTTTCTGCAAAATTGATAGTGAACAGCTTTGCTGTGTCAGTTGAAATTCCCACTAGCAAGCGGAGAGGTGTTGCGAGAACAGGAGCCTGCATACATTAATTTAGTAATCCAGTTCTCCAGCACGGGCAAGATTCAAAGGAAAGGGTGTGGCTACACTGTATTCCAAACAGGGGCGTAGCCAGACTTCGGTGGGAGGGGGGTCCAGAGTCCGAGGTGAGGGGGCACATTTTAGCCCCCCCCCCCCCCGGTGCCGCCAACTCCCCCCCCTCCCCGCCATTGCCACCAACAACAACTTTGAACCCCCCCCCGACAATGACCCTCTCAACCCCCCCCCCCTCCGCCTGCCCGCCTACCTTTGCTGGCGGGGTCCTTCATTGTGTTTCTGAGTCTGACATGCAGGACGTCACTCGGAAACAAAACGAAGGAAGAAGACTTCGGCTGGCGGGGGTTGGGGTCCCCCGCCAGCAAAGGTAGCAGACGGCGACGGCGGGTTGACAGCGGGAGAGGGGGTTGAGAGGGTCATCGGCAGGGGGGTCCAGGGCCAAATCTAAGGGGGCCCAGGCCCCCGTGGCCCCATAGTAGCTACGCCCCTGATTCCAAACAACATCACCAAGAATCAGCTACTTACCCATCAAGAAATCTTGCATTGGACAAGCTGGTTGCTGAATCTGATTTGTCCAGTATATATGACCCATCTTCACTGTTGATTACAGAACTTCATTTGAGGAGTTAGGGGCCCTTTTACAAAGGCGCTCTGAAAAATGGCCTCCGGTAGTGTGTTTTGGGTGCGTGCGGAACCATTTTTCAGTTCACCTGTAAAAAATGCCTTTTTAACATTTTTGACGAAAATGAACGTGCGGCAAAATGAAAATTGCCACACATCCATTTGGGGTCTGAGACATTACCACCAGCCATTCACCTAGCGGTAAGGTCTCATATGATAACTGGGCGGTAATGGTCTACGTGCATAGAATGATGATTACCGCCCGATTACCGCCTGCGCACCAGAAAATAAAAATATTTTCCAGTGCACCTAACGGACGCGCATCAAAAATGAAATTACCACAAGGGCCACGCAGTAGCCGGCCAGTAACTCAAAATTGACACGCGGGCGTGCGTAGGCGCCTATGCGGCTTAGTACAAAGGCCCCTTAGCTTGGATCCAGGAGTATGGATTATGGTTTATTGTTAATGGTTTACTCCCTCCCTCCGATTTGCAGACCCCCCTCCCTCTCTCCGAGTTCCAGACCCCACCTCCCTGCCTCCCTCCCTCTGATTTGCAGACCCCCCTTCCTCCGATTTCCCGACCCCCCTCCCCAGAGTTCCTGACCCCTGGACCCCCCTGCCGCGACCCTCTCGAGCCCCCCTTCCCGCCGCTAACCCTCGGGGCTTCGGAGCCCATCTGTGAAGAAAGTTACGGACACAGGCAGGCAGACGCATAGAATGTTGGAGGTGAGAATTATTATATAGGATTAGGTATAATATACCAACTTCCACAAGCATCAAGGTGGTTTACAATAAATTATAAATTAATTACATTAAGCATGTAGTTGTGAGTTAGGTGCTAATCGGTATTCCATCTGGCTGATATTCATAATGACAAGCAAGCAGGAGAGGCTTTGGCCTGCTTAAATTGCGGTGTGCCGCCCAACCACTGACGTTCAGCAGTGCTAAACCGGGCAGTGCCACTGAATATTGTCTCTGACCACCCATCTTAAAAGTGGGCAGGTCAGGGGTGGCCCTGGGGAGAAGCCAGGGGTTATGTGAGTGCTGGCAATATTATATTCAGTGCTAGGCAGAGGCGTCGCCAGACCTCGATTTGGGAGGGGGCATGAGCCCAAAGTGGGGAGGGGCTCTTTATGCACAACCTCCCCACCACCCTCGACCCTTGCAGTAACCCCACATACCTGAGCTGATGGGGGACCCCAAGCCCCGCCAGCAGAAGCTTTCCTGCAGCGATATTCGCCACTGTGCTGCCAGCTCTCCTTTCTCGCCCCGGCGTGCATGCTCGTTTTTAGTGAAATTGAGCATGCACGAAGCTCGCGCATACTCGATTTCACTAAAAACGAGCATGCACACGGGAGGGGGGGAAGCAGAGCAGGCAGCGCGATGGCAAATATCGCCGCAAGAAAACTTCTGCTGGCGGGGCTTGGCCCATACGAATATATGGGTGTCTCTAGCGTTTAGCACTTGCTAAAAATGCTGGTGCACCTTAATAAGCAGGGCTTGTGTTTGAAAACCTTTCACCGTGGAAAGCATAGCAAAGCCAACCTTGAAGACGTGTCAAGGAAGAATTGACCGTGTTGCTATCTGTTCTCTGTGTGCACAGTGCTAAATATTCTAATTGTATTTTCTTTCTTTTTCTAGGTTTATGGTACAAATTGTAGTGAGATTTTAAAAAAAAGGGGGTTTGAGACACGCTCTGTCGATAAATTGCTCCTTGTGCTGTGCTATACAGTAATGGCATTTAAAAGCTTTCACAAAAGGGAGACTTTACTTTGTGTTTTCAACTGAAAGAGAATCTTGGTCTCTCTTTTTAAGGCACTTGAAAGTGTTCCCTTTCGATGGAATTTATTTAAGACTAAAAATCTGAACTTTACAATGTTTGGATACATGAAACATTAGTGACCTTTTACTTTACATCTCTGTCCTGCCAATTTTCTGTCAGGAAAAATACGCCGTGGATTCACTTGCTTAGAAGTGAGGCTGTGGTTGGACTTTTAACTCGAGTTTTTATTATTTACTAACAGCATACACGTTGATAAAGCAATACCCTATAGTTACAAGATGCAAGGAACCCCATTAGGAGTTACTGCCCAGGAACAGAATCTAGACCCCCCTGTTTACTAAGCCGCACTAGTGTCGACACAGCCTTTACATGGGCTGTGTCGGCATTGCTGCGTGGATTAGTAAACGGGTGGGGAGGGGTAGATGTCATAGTTGATGATATGTTGAAACCATTGCTCCAGGGGCATAGCCAGGCACTCAATTTTGGGTGGTCCTGGGCCCAACATGGGTGGGCAGAAAAACTCTGCCCTGTCCCACTAGTGATTTGGTCTCTCCCTCTCTTGCCTGCATGCCATATGGTCTCTCAAACATCCCTCCTCCCCCGCATACCTTTTAAGTAGCAGATTTTCACCGGCAGCGAGCACCAACTAATACACACTGCTCTTGTTGGCCCCACAGCCTTCCCTCTGATGCAACTTCCTGTTTCTGCATAGGCGGGAACATATCAGAGGGAACACTGTAGGATCGATGCGAACAGCATGTATCAGTCGCTGCTCGCTGCAGGCGAAGATCTGCTATTTACAAGGTATGCAGGAGGGACAGCTGTTGGGAATTTTGGGCTGGTAGGGCTTGAGGATCCCTGGCAGTCACTTCATAGGTGTGCTGCTATTGGGTGGGCCTGAGCCCACCCGGGCCCACCCTTGGCTACGCCACTGCACTGCTCAGTGTGCAGCAGCGTTTAAGAAAGCAAATAGAATGTTAGGAATTATTAGGAAAGGAATGTAAAACAAAAATGAGAATGTTATAATGCCCTCGTATCACTCAATGGTGCGACCGCACCTCGAATACTGTGTGCAAGTCTGGTCACCGCGTCTCAAAAAAGATACAGCAGAATTAGAAAAGGGCAACGACAGGGGAATAGAATGACTTACCTATGAAGAAAGGCTAAAGGGGTTAGGGCTCTTCAGTTTAGAGAAGAAATGGTTGAGGGGAGATATGATAGAGGTCTATAAATTATTGAGTGGAGTGGAATGGGTAGACGTGAATCGCTTGTTTACTCTTTCCAAAAATACTAGGACTAGGGGGCAAGCAATGAAGCGACTAAGTGGTAAATTTAAAACAAACCTGAGAAAATATTTCTTCACTCAGCATGTAATTAAACTGGAATTCGTTACCAGAGAACGTGGTCAAAGAGTTAGCTTAGCAGGGTTTAAAAAAAGGCACAGATAATTTCCTTAAAGAAAAGCCCATAAGCCATTATTAAAATGGACTTGGGAAAATCCACTGCTTATTTCTAGGATAAGCAGCATAAAATCTGTTTTGCTGTTCTGGGATCTTGCCAGGTACTTGTGACCTGGATTGGCCACTGTTGGAAACTGGATACTGGGCTTGATTGACCTTCGATCTGTCCCACTATGGCAAAACTTATGTTCTTATTACCTCTCAAAAACCATGGCAAATTCAGTAAAGAAATTGTTTGCTATCCAATTTTTAATGTCAGTGACAGCAGATGGTCCATTATATATGAGTATTTCTTCTTGAGTGCCAAGAGTCTTCTATTCCTTGGTCAAAATATTTGTTTTCACTGTTGCATTAGGGAAAAGGCATTATAGTCCAATATTTAAAAGGATGTATTAAGTTTAGGAGCCCACTACTAAGTGGCAGATTCAGTAAATCGCACCAAAAAATACAGAATAGCAGCCAGTGAGGATTCTTGCTCCCAGAGTTTTACCCCAGCCGAAACCTGATGTAAATCCTGGCGTGCATCTTTGGTGCACATCCCTCAAATTCTATAACACTGCCGTTACACCGTGAGCAGGGGTTGGGTGTGGCAGGTGAAATAATAACAAAAGGATGGACACACAAAATAAGTATTATTGTGTTCAGTTTTGGAGGCCGTATCTAGCTATGGATGTAGAAAGGCTGAAAGCGGTGCAAAGAAAAGCTACGAAAATGGTATGGGATTTACTTTGCAAACCGTAAGAGGAGAGACTTTTGCCGACCTGAACATGGAGGAAAGGAGAAACAGAGGTGACATGATGCAGACGTTCAAATTGAAAGGTATTAATCCACCAACGAACCTTTTCTGGAAACGGGAAGGTGGTAGAATTAGAGGGCATGAATTGAGGTTGAAGGGGGGGGGGCAGACTCATGAGCAATGTCAGGAAATATTTTTTCACGGAGAGGGTGGTGGATACGTGGAATGCCCTCCCATGGGAGGTGGTGCAAATGAAAACGGTAATGGAATTCAAATGTGCGTGGGATAAACACAAAGGAATCCTGTCTAGAAGGAATGGATCCACGGAATCTTAGCGGAGATTGGGTGGTGACGCTGGTAATTGGGAAGTGAAACCGGTGCTGGGCAGACTTCTACGGTCTACGTCCTGATCGTGACTGAATAGATCGGAATGGGCTTGAGCTTAAATTTTAAGGGGCTTCGACATTAGCTTCAGAACATTTAGTACAAGATGAGTGCTAGGCGGACATACACGGTCTGTGCCCTGAGAATGGCAAGGACAAATCAAACTCGGGTATACATATAAAGTATCACATAGCATGTGAATGAGTTTATCTTGTTGGGTAGACTGGATGGACCGTACAGGTCTTTATCTGCCATCACTTACTATGTTATCGGTTATACCGATTTGGCCGGGTTTAGGAGATGGCTGGCCATCTCCTGATTTGTGTCACAAGATGGCTGGCAATCTCCTTCAAAAATAAGCAGGATAGTTGAAAAAGAGGTGTGGCCATGGGCATGGAATGGGCAGGTCATGGACTTTCCTCAACCTCCACTTCCTTAATTGCAAGGGCTTGAAATACAAGACGCTACACGCGTCAACCTTTTCTCACATGAGCACGCAGTTCTGGAATACACTGCCGAGCAACCTGAGAACGATCTACAAGCAGGCCTCCTTCCGCAAATTATTGAAGACCCATCTTTTTGAAAAAACCTATGGAAAGAACCAAAACACATAAAATCCACACCCAATGTCCATTAATGCATCAGTACATCCACTCCCGAACTCTCATCCCCCGTAACCTCACCTCACTCATTCCTTGACTCACAGAACTATTTCTACCATATGTCTTCTTATCTTGATAATGCCCTGTTAGCTTCCCTTTGTCTCCTTCCTATGTTTCAAAGTTTTGTTCCAATGCTATATTCCTTAACGACACTTTGATTGTCCCGCATAACTCTTCACAATGTAATCCATAACCAAGTTGTAACGAATTGTATTTCCATCATTCATCTTATATTGTAAGCCACACTGAGCCTGCAAAGAGGTGGGAAAATGTGGGATACAAATGCAATAAAATAAAATAAATAAATAAATAAATTTCTAAAACCTATATGCTTTGTTATAGATTACGTCTGGTCTGCACCTAATTTAGGTATTGGCATTTATACCAAGTTTTAGTTGGCATAACTGCCCACGACTAAATTTAGTGCGTGGAAGGGCACTTAGTGTAGTCTATAAACCGCGTGAAAATTTAGGTGTGTTCTATACAGTAGAATACGCCCAATCGTATTTTGTTTTGGCATGATATATAGAACGAATGGGAGGAGTGGCCTAGCGGTTAGGGTGGTGGACTTTGGTCCTGGGGAACTGAGGAACTGAGTTCGATTCCCACTTCAGGCACAGGCAGCTCCTTGTGACTCTGGGCAAGTCACTTAACCCTCCATTGCCCCATGTAAGCTGCATTGAGCCTGCCATGAGTGGGAAAGCGCGGGGTACAAATGTAACAAAAATAAAATAGATACGATTGGAGATTCTACATGGAATGTTGCTACTATTGGAGATTCTACATGGAATGTTGCTGTTCCACTAGCAACATTCCATGTAGAAGGCTGCGCAGGCTTCTGTTTCTGTGAGTCTGACGTCCTGCACGTCAGACTCACAGAAGCAGAAGCCTGCGCGGCCACTTTGGTGATCTGCAAGGGCCGACTTCTACATGGAATGTTGCTAGTGGAATAGCAACATTCCATGTAGAATCTCAAATAGTAGCAACAGTGGAGGAGTGGCCTAGTGGTTAGGGTGGTGGACTTTGGTCCTGGGGAACTGAGTTCGATTCCCACTTCAGGCACAGGCAGCTCCTTGTGACTCTGGGCAAGTCACTTAACCCTCCATTGCCTGCTGCATTGAGCCTGCCATGAGTGGGAAAGCGCAGGGTACAAATGTAACAAAAATAAATAAAATAAAATCTAGCCCTGTATGCTATTTCAAAATATTCATTTTTAGAAAACGTCAAAATGGCTAATGCAAGGCTTTTGTTTATCACAGGCTCTCCACTTGTACCTTCAACCCTAGGCATTACCTTAGTGCAAACACAGAAAAAAACATATTTAACTTCAGATCATCATAGTTTTATTATTTGTTATATACTGTGCCAAAACATGTCTTTGGTTCTTCTTCTTCCTTCTTTGTTTTGAGTTGAAATAAATGACAGCCTTGCCCCATCTGCCGTTGGCGTGCCTTTGCGATATAAAACACATGTCCCAGCCTTCTGTTTTTCTATTCATGGTACTGAAGCTTCTCTTGTGTTCATAGACTTTTTTTTTATAAGCAGTGCATCTCCTCCAGGCTAGTGGGAAACCATTCTTACTTCAGAGAAGAAAATCCTACAGAGGATGAGCTTGGAAATGAATATAATTAATAAGCAAAATGCAGGCACACCTGAGGCTCTATTATATTCATTCACTGTGGACTTTTTTTTTTTTTTTGTTAGACGCAAAATGAGAGAATCATGTTAATGAACGGCACCGTAAGCTGATAGACTTTAGTCTTTTTAGAAACAGTACCTAGGACAGCACCTTAATTTTCCTCTGATAGAGCAATATTCCCTTCGACCTTTTGACTACCCTGGTTTTCTGTCCTTGTTTTCTGGACCTTTTCGTTCTGTTATGTTATGTTGGTATTCCTTTCATTTCTGAGCTACTTTGCTGTATTCGTGTTTATGTTTATTGAGCATGAAAGGCGGTATATCAAGTTTAAGAAACATAAACATATTTAGTATCTTGGAAATATACTCCCAAGGGCCGTCTGTTAATTAGGGAAATAAAACTGGAAGAGTTCGAAGTTTAGGTTTATAGCTGGATCACGAATTCTGCTATGGCAGCCAGATTTCTACTTGTTTGTTTTTTAATCTAGTTTGCGTCGGCTTTGGAAGGCTAAGCCTTTTTTTTTAACAAGATGATGTAGGGGTAGGGGGGTGGGACTGGGTCCGCCTGTCTGAAGTGCACTGCACCCACTAAAACTGCTTCAGGTACCTGCATACTGCTGTGATGGAGCTGAGTCTGGCGAAAAATATTTTGAAAGACATTTTTGAGGGTGGGAGGGGGTTAGTGACCACTGGGGGAGTAAGTGGAAGTCATCCCCGATTCTCTTCGGTGGTCATCTAATCATTTTGGGCACCTTTTTGTGCCTTGTTCATAAGAAAAAATGGACCAGGTAAAGTCGTCCAAGTGCTCATCAGGGATGCCCTTTTTTTTCCATTATGGGTCGAGGACGTCCAAGTTTTAGGCATGCCCAAGTCCCGCATTCACTCCGCCTCTGACACGCCCCCTTGAACTTTGGCCATCCCTGCGACGGAAAGCAGTTGGCGACGTCCAAAATCGTCTTTCGATTATACCGATTTGGACGATCCTGTGAGAAGGACGCCCATCTTCCGATTTGTGTCGAAAGATGGGCGTCCTTCTCTTTCAAAATTGAGCCCGATAGTGAATTAGCTTCATTTCCGGAGTGGACCACAACCTTTGAGTGTGTTGTGTAAGGCACTTCATGATGAAATGCTTTATGGAAAGTGTTGCAGAAATTTAATACGCTTCTCTTCTTAGCAAGAATCTGGATGGTCTTGAACGTGAATGATGACAGGAAAATTGCCTTGGAGAAGCAATGGACTGTGACACAGTTGCTTCGGAGAAATCTATAAATATTTACAAAAATTCTTCAACAACCTCTTTAAATTTCAAGTCAATCTTTCCCAGTGTTAGAATTTAATGACTGCTATTTACACCTTGCATTTACTTTCTTCTGCAAGGGATGTTCCGTTTGCTTTGATTTCCTTATGCTTCATGAACTCGCTTTCTATTTCCTCTGCCTATAACTTCTCTGTAGACAGCATGTTTACTTTTTAAAAAATGGAAAATTAGTAGCCCATTACTAGTGATACCTCAGGTTGCCAAAGTATTGTGGATTAAGTTTAACAAAAGCTCTGTAAACATTCAGCAGGCAAACCTGCTTTGATAACTAATGGCAGAAGACTTAGTTCAGAGATTTCAGTATTTTGATACCTGCCAGGATTTATTCTCATGTTTTAAATGTATACTAGTAAAAAAGGCCCGTTTCTGACACAAATGAAATGGGCGCTAGCAAGGTTTTCCTCGGAGTATGTATGTTTGAAAGAGTGTGTGTGAGAGAGTGTGTGTGTGAGAGTGACTATGTGAGAGAGAGAGAGAGAGTGAATGTGCGAGTGTATGTGTGTGACAGAGAGAGAGTGAGACTGGGTGCGAGTGTGTGTATGAGAATGAGAGTGTGTGCCATGGGCCCACCCCACCCCCACGTCAGCACCCAAACTACTTAAGACCACCAGAGTTGTGCGCTCAATCACGGTTTTCTTCAAAAGTCCTCACAGCACAAAACCTCTTTCCACATACACCTGGCTGCGCCGCAACTGCAACATTCTCGTTGAAACTGCACACAACCGGGTCTGCAATGTCTCTGTTACCCATGCTTGTGTTCAGAAGAGTTCGACGCTCCAGTCCGCCACCGCCGAAACCTCTTCAGATGACTATCGCGAATAGTAAGGAAATCACTTTTGCTCCATCCGAAACGCAACACCAGCTATACCGCCAGGAAGAGTTCCTCGCTTTCCCCGCCTCAGATATGAAGTCGCCAGGACCCTACAGTTACCACTGTGTCCGAGCTGGGTTGCGCGCTCGTATGTGCACAGTTGATGTCTCACGCTTCAGTCGGCTCGTAGCGACCATCAGCAATCCTCCCCCTCTGCCGAAGCCCCCTCCTACATTTCCCACAGCTGAACTGCGGGCTCTGCTCAAATCCCGCAACAGGTGATCCTGTGAGTATTGCCAGGCTCCTCCTCTCCCCTTCTCTGTCTCATTAGCTTTCTGTTTCCTCGCTTTCCGGCCGCTTTCTTCTGCTTTCTGTTTTCCTTTTCAGTGAAGTTTAGGGGGTGAGGGCCGGTGGCGGCGGTGCCCTGGGGGGGGCGTGGCGTTGCGGTGAGGGCAGCAGGGGTGGGGCCTCGTCCTGCTGTTGTGCAGTTGGTCAGTGCTGCGGGTGATGTACCAGGAACTACGTGTCATCAATTCAGGAGATGGAGCCTTACAAGAGCACACGAATGCTTCAAGGCTTCACTTTCTCGGCTTCAGAACGTTGGAGGTTCGTTTTATTATATAGGATATTCGTATATTTAGGCCATCATTTATTTGTATATCCCATATAGTAATTGCTAAAATTGATGCTTGCTAAGTGCAAAACCTTTGTGTTACTGGTTGCAAACACTCCGAACATTTTGCTGTGCAGGTAACAGAGAGAAAGCGCTGTCACCATGCATTAACTATACGCTGTCAGTGTCTCGTGTGCTTCCTGCCTCTTCCTTGTCTCTTTACCTCTGCATTTTTTAAGGGTACCATCCCACTCAGTATCTGAAGCTCTTCTCTGGTCAGAGCTCTCTCCAATACTGAAAGTCGAAATAGCACAACATAGCAAAGCTCAACACAACCGGTTAACCGCTGAGTATCCATGCCTAACCTGTTATGTTGCATAGTATAGCCAGATAGCGGATAGTCTCTAACTGGCATATTCAGCTGGAAATAACTAGTTATCTCCCACTTAATATCCATGGTTAGGTGCTTAAACCCTATTTAACTGACCAGGAGCTGTTCCTGGTTGGTTAAAAAGATTGACTGTTGGGGGGCGGGGGGTTGGGTTGTGCCATGCCAAAAGCTGGTATAAATACATAGTGCCTAATGTTTCTCATACCCAGGGCTTTTTTTGAGGGGGTACTTGGGGGTACTGAGTACCGGCACCTTTTCCATTGTCTGCTAAAATTGACCTATGGTCCTCATATTTTAATGAAAGAGCTCGGGCTCTACATACAAATTCTGCCTTGTCATAGATTCTGTGACTGGTTGCAGGGGGGTCTTGCTATTGTGGGGTGGGTCCCTCAGTGATCACCCCACCCCCTGAAGGGTGGCCTGGCATTTGAGTACCGGCACCTTTTTCGCTAGAAAAAACGCACTGCTCATACCTCACACTAACACTATCGGCTTTTGTCTCACCTAGAATGTAAACTACACTGAACCCTAGAAAGGGGACATTAGCGGTATACAAGAATTGAATTGAATGAAGTACTGTAGTATTCTGTAACATAGTGCATAAATTCTAAGAATGCCCTGACACGCCCATGTCCCTCTTATGGCCACGCCCATGTCCCTTTATGGCCACGCCCTCTTTGGAGTTGAAAATTAGGCACGTAAGTTATAGAATAGGGCCCAGGGCAGATTCACGGGTAACTCCTAATTACTGCCTATTATTGCCAATAATTAATTGTTATCACTTGATTAGCTAATTAGTTTATGCACAGATCTGGGACCCATGACCTAACTTGTGTACCCAACTTGGGTATCCTATCTAGAATCTGGTGGTATGTGTATTAATGGAGGGTTTGGGACTAGACATCTGGGGCCTCTTCCCCCCATTAAAGTCACGCTCCAGAAGGCGAGAGTGCATATTACCAAGTGATTGCGGAGAGAGGAATGGGGACAATAAATAATTTTGGTGAGTGACCGTTGGACATTTTATAAATCTTTTTGCATGTGGGAAACACTGATTTTTTTTTCACATAACAATCACTTATAGAATGAGGTTATGCCTAGAAGTATACACAGTGCAAATGAGAGTGGCTGAATGGTTAGCACAGCGGACGTTGATCCTGGCAACCTGGGTTTGATTCTCACTGTAGCTCCTTGTGACCTTGGGTAAGTCACTTAATCCTCCATTGCCCCAGGTACAAAAACTTAGACTGTGAGCCCTCTAGGGACAGAGACGATGCCTGCATATAATGTGTACAGCGCTGCGTACATCTAGTAGCGCTATAGAAATGATTAGCCGTAAAGTAAGCATGCTCAGAGGAGGTGTTTGGATGGATCGTGGGGGAGTCACAATTTGCATGCATATCTTATAAAATACGCACCTACGTTACACGCTAACAGATCTAGGCAGATGCGACTCCAGGCATTATGCTGACCGAGGCAACGGATGAAATAGCACCTCACCCCCAGGCGCTCAAAAATGGGGTCTCCTCAGGGAGCAGGGGGGAAGCCCTCACTCAGAACACAGGTCAGGCAGTTTCCTCAGTAAACCAGAAAAGCAACTTATATCCAGCTTACAGAGCCGACGGCAGAAAGCAACATATGAGTTGCTTAATTGAACCAGTTTGCCAAATCCTAGAGCAGAAAATCAAATTAAATATGTTCCTGGAATGCAAAGTAAATGATTGCACACACCGCACTAGTGTCCAAGGCATCAGGAAAGTGAAAACGTACAGAATGTTGTAATTATAGCTTACAATAGACCTATAAAATCCCACATGAATCAATCAGAAAAGCTAATATGTGCCAGGGATATTCTGTCCTGCAATTTCACACTAGCATTTATCAATCAACACAAAAGCTGGGTCCTCTGGTCCAGGCTTCCAAAAGCCATAGACTGTATTAATTGATGAAATTATAGCATGAAACTATTGTCTGCAAAGAAATACAAATCTCAAAACTAGAGCTGCACATTTGGGAGCCCCAAAAAAAAACCCATCAGCACCGAGGGCTATTCAATAAATGACCCTCTGAGACGGGGATCATTTATAGAATAGTATGGCGCACCGGTATCCACACCCAACGTTTGGTTCAAGGATTTTCTCCGACAGAAACCCGGAGTAAGTCCTCACCCATAAATTACGTGCAGATCCCCCCCCCCCCCCCCCCCCACAATTCTATGATAGTGCACACGTCCTTACCCCTCCCATAGCCACGCCCCTTTTCAGTTGCAAGCTAAAATGTTTATAGAATAGCACATCATTCCAAATTGTTGCCAATTAGCACCAATAACTGATTGCTACTAGCACCCAATTATTGGTGATAATTGGCTCATTCAATTACATTTTTTGTTATCTCAGCCTTTGATGTTGTCCTCTTTCTCCTGAAGCTCCAGAGCTTTTATAGTTTCTAACCTACTCTACTCTTTCTAGGTAGTGTAATCGGGGAATTAAGTATTAAGGTGAGGGCGGCTAAGCACAACTCTTCCGTTCTCCGATTCCCTAATGTGGCTGTGCCACATGAGCTTAATCTTACCACAATATCACCCTGTATTTGTTCACACCTGAGCCTGCAAAGGCCTCTCCGGTACTATGTAAGCCACATTGAGCCTACAAATAGGTGGGACAATGTGGGATACAAATAAAATAAAATTGGGCACGTACCAAAATTTGCGCCCTCAACTTCGAGCACCAAATATAGAATTCCCTTGTTAATGTGTTAAAAATGTAACATGCAGTAAAACTTTTAGCGTGATTAATGGCCTCAGTTCTGTCTCTCTTTCCCTCTACCCAAACATCCAGCATTATCTCGACTCTTTCCTCCCCATCAGCACCACCATTATCTTGCATTGCCCTCTTTTTCGCCTTCCCCTTCCCCTCCCTCTCACTCACTGACTTACTTGGTAACTTCCAGGTACCGCATTGATATGTCCGTATCCGGTTATACCTAGATATTCAGTGGATAGGGGTCAGTACCGAATATCAACGTCTAATTTAGCCAATAGCAGACAGTATTTAAAGAAAACTTGACCACAGCCAGCTAACTGTTACCCCCAAAGTAAATTCTTTTAATGAAACATAAACAAATTGGGGGCAGTTCTATAACTGGGCACCACAACTGAGGCCCCCAACTAACTAATAAGCTTATTCTATAAGAACATTTACCTGTGAAAGTGGTTGTAAGTTGGGCTCAACGTCTACGCCAACCATAGACGTTCATCCTGATTTACAGCACCTAAATGTGGCACAAGCATATACCCTCGGATTTTATAAAGGCCGCTGAAATTTGAACAACAAATTTGGGGTACGATCCTGAGACGTGCACACAACATAATTAGTTAATGAGTCAATTAACATCAGTTAATTGGCAATTATTTAGATTTATGCAGACTTCTGCCTGTACAGTCCTATAAAATTGCATACCAAAAGTGCCTCATGTGCAACCCAAAAGGAGTGTGGCATTGGGAGAGGCATGGACAAGTTGGGGTGTTCCCATAATTAAATTTCAATGTTATAGAATTCTGGGTTGTGCATTCAACTTGTACACCAGGATTTACACCAGGTTTCAATTGGTGTAAGTCCGAGGAGGTTTGATAACAGGAGAGCCATGAACCTATCTGACCCATTTTATGGGTTGAAGGCATTAGGCGGCGCTTGTTGCCCTATCAATTTCATTGTTTTGGGTGTACCAATATGGCAGTGGCTGCATTGGGGAGAATTAAAATCTCCATGGGTGGAGTGGGTGGAAACCAGCTTCAGTCTTGTGATATCATACCATCTCCTGTCATTAAATCTCCGTGAAGCCAACACACCCAAAATTGGTTATGGGAATCAGCATTAAGCACTATTCTATAAAGGGGATGTGGCGCAGAGCGCCCTTTATAGAATGTGATTTCAGCGTGAATCTTTCCAGCCAGGGTTGCTGAGAGGGGGGACAGGGGGGACAAAATTCCCCGGGCCCAGGCCTCCGGAGGGGGGCCCCGGCGCCGCCTCCGCAGTCCGGCCCGCCCGCCCTCCGTCGCTCCCTGGCATTGAACTTAGGCGCCTCACCTTAGAAAGCGCAGCAAGCAGCGGCAGACCACTCCTTCCTTCCGTGTCCCGCCCTCGCCTGACGTAACTTCCACGACGGCGGGACACGGAAGGAAGGAGTGGTCTGCCGCTGCTTGCTACGCTTTCGAAGGTGCAGAGGGCCCGGGGGTGGAGAGAGGGCCAAGTGGCGGGTGGAGGGGGGGCCCGGCGACCTCGGGTGAGGGGGTGTGCCTGGGGGCGGCGGCCTTGTCCCAGGCCTGGCCCAGTCTCTCGGCGGCCCTGTTTCCAGCGGCTAACTTTTGATGCCCAATCCTAGGCAGGTGTATTATGAAGTTACAAGGAAAAGTGCTTTCTACTTTATGGCTCCGTTTTTGTGGAACAGTCTTCCGTTGTATGTAAGATCCGAACACTTGCTAAAGAATTTTAAAGTAGCTCTTAAAAAATTATTTTTCAAAAATTCAGTGAGTTTTTGTAGAGCTTGAAGAATGTGCAGTAGTTACGCAGTTAAGTTTTATCTTGTATGATTAATTTCTTTCCTGTATATTTTTGGTGTTCCTTTTCTTTGTATTTGATTTGATCTATTTTGTAAATCACTTTGATTTATTTGTTAAAAAAAGTGATTCATCAATTGTAAAGAAACATAAACATTTGCTGAATCTGGGTATTTCATAAATTACCCATCTAAGTGGGAGTCCCACCTATGGCCCAGTCATTCTCCTCTCCTGTGAGCACCCTCCTTGCATTTTCGTGCTAAGGAGGTAATTCTACCTAGTGTACTCTATAAATTAGACACCAATTTAGGAGCCTAACTCTAGGTGTGATAACGGCAGATAGTGGTAGTTAAGTGCCAAAACAGGAACAAAATGGCAGTTAGGTGCAAAAATGCACGTGGAGGGGCATAATCGAACGGGGGCGCCCATCTATAAGGGCGGCCATCTCTAATGACGGCCCCGTTAAGCGGCGTACCCGACTGTATTATCGAAACAAGATGGCCGGCCATCTTTCATTTCGATAATACGGTCGGGGCCGGCCAAATCTCAACATTTGGGCTGCCCTTAAAGATCGCCGGCGTTAGAGATGGCCGCCATTGGTTTTCACCGATAATGGAAACTAATGGTGGTCTTCTTAAACCCGGCCAAATCCAAGCCATTTGGTCGTGGGAGGAGCCAGAATTATAGTGCAGTGGTTCCCCTCACATGCCAGAACACCAACCGGGCACCCTGCCGACGCACCCCCTGCGAGGGAAAGCAGTTGAAGCCAGCCAAAATCGGCTTTCGATTATGCCGATTTGGCCGGGTTTAGGAGATGACCGGCCATCTCCCGATTTGTGTCGGAAGATGGCCGCCCTTCTCCTTCGAAAATAAGCAGGATAGATACTTTTCTGGGCACCTAAGTGTTCTTGTGTGTAACTGCAACAAAGCATTCACCTGGGAGGGGCATGGGCATTCCCATTCTTCTTACGCGCACTTTATAGAATTTCTGCATTTACACGCACAACTGCCACATTTAAGCATGACAATTTACACCAACTATAGACATGGCATTTGTGGTTGTGTGGGTGTGTGACTAGATACATACTCTAGTATTCTATAACTGATTTGTTAGAATACTAGCTGAGGCCCCCCCCCCCCCCCCCCCCCCCCCCCCCAAGGTTTAGCACTTTTTATTGAATTAACCTCCAAATGCTTTGCTCATGTCGATTGCAAAATAGCACCGGGTGCTCAGGTAGCATTTACTACTGTATGTTACACATGCACGACTGCTAGGTATTCTACAAATTTAAGTGCGCATATTTCAAATGTAGGCTCCCCATTATAGAATGAGTGGGCTAATGCTTGAATATCAAATGTCAATAGCCTGAAAATCCCGATGTATGGGCTGTTCTCAAGACCAATGTTTAAATTCACTATTGAAAGTGATAGACGAACAACTCAAGTTTAGATTTGAACTAAGGGAACATCCAAGTCACTACTTATTGACTTAGAGCCAGCTCTGCTTTGACTAACTGTAGTGATGCCAATGCATTCCTATGGGCATCTCAAACATTTAGCGCTCCCTCCGTTTTAGCGCTTGCTAAAAACGTGAGCGCGCCTTAGTAAAAGACGCCTTTAATTGGTAAACTAGCTAATCAGCACTGTCAATTGGATGTTAAGAAGCAATGATCAGCACCAATTGGCATTAATTAAGATTTGCGCGCACAACTTGCTAAACGTATTCTGTAACATGGTGCACTTTAATTAAAGGGGGGTGTGGCCATGGACGTAGACATTTCTAAAACTTTTCCACTTTGTTATCGAATGCACCTGCAGTGCGCCTAATTTAGGTGTCTTGGTTTTTTTTTCTGGTATGTGGATCATTGGGTATTTTCAATTTTATTCAGTTTTACTCATCATCTTTCAGTTCAAGACCTGGTTTTGTGGCTGACATTAATGCTTGCCATCTTCCCCTACCTCTCTTGTCTCCCTCCCCCATTAAAGATCTTATAAAACCACAAACAAAACAAGAAAACACAAACAAAAAAACCCACAAAAAATAATATACTAATAATAAGAAAAATGTGAACATTCTGTAAAATTATATACAATGCCAATTTTTGAAAGTTTTGACACTAAAGAAATTAAAATGCAATAGCTTGAGCAACCATTTTGTTAGAAATAAATCCCAAAATGTTCTTATTTGCACCTAAAAGTCTGGGCCCTGCTCTTCTTTTAGGTCATTTGTGTATCCCTGTCAGTAAATAATCCAGCAATAAAGTGGGAAATATTTTGTATCATAATAAGCAACTGCCATGTGGAGGAGTGGCCGCGTGGTTAAGGTGGTGGACTTTGGTCCTGGGGAACTGAGGAACTGAGTTTGATTCCCACTTCAGGCACAGGCAGCTCCTTCTGACTCTGGGCAAGTCACTTAACCCTCCATTGCCGCATTGAGCCTGCCATGAGTGGGAAAGCGTGGGGTACAAATGTAACAAAAATAAAATAGATACTATTGGAGATTCTACATGGAATGTTGCTATTCCACTAGCAACATTCCATGTAGAAGGCTGCGCAGGCTTCTGTTTCTGTGAGTCTGACGTCCTGCACGTGCAGGACGTCAGACTCACAGAAGCAGAAGCCTGTGCGGCCACATTGGTGATCTGCAAGGGCCGACTTCTACATGGAATGTTGCTAGTGGAATAGCAACATTCCATGTAGAATCTCAAATAGTGGCAACAGTGGAGGAGTGGCCTAGTGGTTAGGGTGGTGGACTTTGGTCCTGAGGAACTGAGTTTGATTCCCACTTCAGGCACAGGCAGCTCCTTGTGACTCTGGGCAAGTCACTTAACCCTCCATTGCCCCATGTAAGCCGCATTGAGCCTGCCATGAGTGGGAAAGCGCGGGGTACAAATGTAACAAAAAAAAAAAGTGATACCTCAGTGAATGCAGATGTCCTCATACAGAAGGAAATTCATTTGAATGGCAAGCATCAAAAGCCATTGAAGCATGCTCTTAATTACAAGCAATCAAAAACATTTTTCTAGTGCTCAGCAGAAAGGATGATCTTAAACGTGAATTTTATGGGGAAGGAGTATGAAGGCATTCAGGTTTTCAGGGCGCTTTTTGATCTTGCGCCTACTGTAAGGGTAACTTTTATCAAAGTTGATCTTATCAACATTAGCACATTCCTGGTAATTATGACTGATTAGCCACTGGTAGTTGCTGCTCTCTCCAACGATATCCACCCTCATGTCCTATGCATACTAATCTCATCCTTCTGATATCTTCCTGATCAAGAACCTTTCAGGTTGTTTCCGTCAAAGATTCATATAATGTATTCCTATATATTTTTGTACTTATAAATATGGTTTACAATCAATAAAAATACAAAACAATTAATATCAAAAAACACACATAAGGCCGATTTTCAGACCATGGGAGTTAGACTGGTATACTGGCTAACTCCCGTTGTGGGCATTGAGAGCCGATGTTCAATGCCGGGCCATTTTCGGTGACCCTCACTGAATATCCTGTTTAACTTTGGGCGGTCAGACTTTAATCGGCCAAGCCGATATTCAGCGCCGGCTGGTTAAAGTCAGACCAGCGAACGATATTCCAGGGTTTCATGTGGGCAAATATGGAAGCCAAACGTGGCCAGTCTGACTTTAAAAATCGGTGGATAGCCGGTTACCCCGCATTTAACCAGCCAGGTGCCGATCCTGGCCAGTCAAATGCAGCTCAGTATTGATGGGATGGGGTCAGTCTATGTGTTCTTTATACACATGCATCGTGGGGGAATTTTATTCAAGATCTTTTCCGCATAAAAACAACCTTTCTAGATGGAAAAACCTTTAGAAAATTAAATGTCCCCCTCCTCAAGTCTCAATTATAGAAAGCATAAGGAAGCCTACGTTCAGTTCATATGTCAGTCGTTTGTTGTAGACAGACTACATGCAAGGCACTTAAGATATTGGCCATAGTAGACTGGACATCAATTAATATTAACCATTGTGCTGACATTTTTAAGATCCTTTTTCACTTAAATGGTGCTTGGCAATCTCCAAAAAGTCTGTGGTGGTGTATTATGCCAAAGGAAATGGGGATTCCTTAACATCTAAGGCAGAAATTCTCATCCCAGTTCTTGAGACACATTGGGAGCAATTCTATAAACAGAGCTCAACAACTGGCATCAGACAGTATTCTATAAAGGGCACTCCGAGACGAGTCCCCTGTCTAGAATAGCACTTAGAGGTGATTCTCCTGTGTAAAGTTGAGCACTAGTATTTACGCCAGCTGAAACCTGGTGTAAATGCTGGTGCTCAACCCACGGCATGTCGGTGCATAAATGGAGCTGTTCTATAAAACTACATGCAAATTTTCAGAACACCCCTGATCCACCTATGCCCTTCTCCTGGCCATGCCCACTTTTGAGTTGTGTACTATGGGATTTAGACATTCAGGGTTATAGAATAGCATGCAAGCACTATGGGATTTAAGCACTCAGGGTTATAGAATAGCATTCAAGAACTATGGGATTTACTCAGGTTATAGAATAACATGCAAGCACTATTGGATTTAGACACTCAGGGTTATAGAATAGTGTGCAAGCACTATGAGATTTAGACACTCAGGGTTATAGAATAGCGTGCAAGCACTATGGGATTTAGACACTCAGGGTTATAGAATAATATGCAAGCACTATGGGATTTAAACACTCAGGGTTATAGTATAACATGCAAGCACTATGGGATTTAGACACTCAGGGTTATAGAATAGCGTGCAAGAACTATAGGATTTAGACACTCAGGGTTATAGTATAACATGCAAGCACTATGAGATTTAGACACTCAGGGTTATAGAATAGCGTGCAAGCACTATGGGATTTAGACACTCAGGGTTATAGAATAATATGCAAGCACTATGGGATTTAAACACTCAGGGTTATAGTATAACATGCAAGCACTATGGGATTTAGACACTCAGGGTTATAGAATAGCGTGCAAGAACTATAGGATTTAGACACTCAGGGTTATAGTATAACATGCAAGCACTATGAGATTTAGACACTCAGGGTTATAGAATAGCGTGCAAGCACTATGGGATTTAGACACTCAGGGTTATAGAATAATATGCAAGCACTATGGGATTTAAACACTCAGGGTTATAGTATAACATGCAAGCACTATGATATTTAGACACTCAGGGTTATAGAATAGCGTGCAAGCACTATGGGATTTAAACACTCAGGGTTATAGTATAACATGCAAGCACTATGGGATTTAGACACTCAGGGTTCTAGAATAGCGTGCAAGAACTATAGGATTTAGACACTCAGGGTTATAGAATAGCGTGCAAGAACTATAGGATTTAGACACTCAGGGTTTATAGAATAACATGCAAGCACTATGGAATTTAGACACTCAGGGTTATAGAATAGCATGCAAGCACTATGGGATTTAGACACTCAGGGTTATAGAATAATGTTCAAGCACTATGGGATTTAGACACTCAGGCTTATAGAATAGCGTGCAAGCACTATGAGATTTAGACACTCAGGCTTATAGAATAGCGTGCAAGCACTATGAGATTTAGATGCTCAGGGTTATAGAATAACATGCAAGCAGATGAACACACAAATCCAAATTACTACCAATTAAGTGCAATTATTGATAGTTAAGGCCTATTAATTCATACTTGATAGCTCATTAACTAATTTGGTTGTATGCACATCTGGATCCGTGCCTAAATTTCGACACCGATCTTTCAATACCATATATAGAATCCGTGGGATTGAGTGTATGCAAATCAACCTCATGCATATTCATTGAGGATATCCTGAAAACCCAACTGGCTGAGGCTGGGTTAAGAGCCACTGATCTCATGGCCATGGGAAATGGTGCCTATCATTCCACAGTGTCAATCAGCATCAGTGCCCTCAGTTGTGTGATTACTCCACAGTCATTGTACTTCTTAGTGCAAATCCAGATGAAAAGAGGGAAACGCTGTATATGGTAATGCATTGTGTGAATCCTGGCACTGCTGTCAGACTCATGACTTAACTATGCATGTTTGAGTCTTCTAAGTGTAACGCTTGTTTTTAAAGAAAAGTTGACCGTAGACCTCTAAGGTCTTGAGCACAACTTTGAATAAAAGACGTTCATTATTTCTGATTACCAGTATAAGCAAAGGTTAATATGTTTGAACATACTTGAAAGTGGTCCTTTAAAACAAACGAAAGTTGCTGTCAGTGGGTGACCAAAGAAAACCGCATTAAGGATTCATAGCTGTCTCCTGTGCACATGATCCGTGAATTCAACATTTGATGATACAAAAGGAATTTAAAGAGGCAGCCTCTAGCCCAACAGTAAAACCAATTAGAAATGTCTGCTGTTGCCTAACAAGAGTCCATATCATCGTCGTGCTCATAAATAAGAAAGCTTTTTCCTTCCAGATAGCTTGAAATTGCTGCTTCAAGATGCAATATCTACAGTCACGTGTGTTCCTAGAATTATAATTTCCATTCTGTTTGGCTCCTTTCATCAACCAGTTTTCTCTCTCCATTTTCCTTTTGTGATGCACTGAAGTCCACATGTCAAATTTAATTCCTTTTTTCTTTTTCTGTGAGTAATCTTTGCAGCGGCATTCATGTTAACAGCGAAGAGCTATCATACTGCTCTGATAGGCAGAAGAAATAACAAGAAAGAAAATGACAGACATAGTTCAGATTCTGTTGTTTACCAGATATTTTGATCTTATTTTTTTTTTTTTTGGGCTTTTATTTCAGTGCACAATAAGGCAAGCAAAGGCAGCATCAGGAATGTTTATCCGTAAGGAGAACATTATCGGTTTGATTGCATGCTTCAGGTGTCGGCTTCATTTCTTCCTTGCAAAACATTAGCGTTGCAGAAGGTCTAGTATGGGCATGCATGGCAAAAATGAAAACTCAAGACTTGTTTTGCTTGCTAGAAAGAATTTATGCAAACTTATGCCTCTTTAATATGAAAAGCAATGGTAAAACCCCAATAGCTCTTTACGACTTGCAAAGATGGATTGATAGTCATCACATGCGTTGCCTTTGATCAGTGTCTGCCAGCAATCTTAACCTACATCAATGGTTCTCGATATGGGGAGGAGTAATGCCCTCACAGGGGCACAAACAGAGACCGCCATCACTACCCTGGCAAGAACAAGATAGGAATCAAACCAACAGCTGATTCTTTCTCTCTCCCCTCCCTCTCCACTCAATGAAGGAAAAAGAGGTTGGAGATGAATTGGGTTGTCTATATTGTCCCTGTTTGGCTGCCTGTTAAATCAGTGAGGACTGGGGAATGAGCATGGCTGTCTGTTTCTACTCCTCCCTCCCCCCCCCCTACACACACACTTTCCCCCATAATGTAGAAAGGAGCCACTTGCCTAATCAGTGCCAAATGAAAGAGGAATCGGAGAGGTAAGCCAACTTGACCCACTGTTGAGGACAGAGGAATTTTATACATTTGTATATGTTTGTATTCCTTTGAATGAGTAAGAATTAATGACAATAACTTAAATAACTATTACATTTTGCAAAGCATGGGAATGGGGGGGCTTAGAGCCCATCTGAAGTTATTGGGTGGGGGCTGTATGAGGTAAAGGTTGAGAACCGCTGTCTAGAATGGATTGATTATCACACGGGGCAGTGGGTTGGCAAAAATAACCTTATTAAAACTGATCAAGGGGATCAGGGATCATTTTTTTTTATTTTCTTGATCATTAAATCAAAGGTAATTCCTTCAATTGTCACTCACCAGAAGCAGATTTTTCTAAGGGAACCAAATGCTTTCTGTGGATCATAAGAATCATTATACAGATAACACGCAAGTTCATTACGAAATGGAAAACATTACAATTAATACAAAGGTTGATATACTGTACTCTACTAGAGGCTTGTATCCCGCCAAATCCCTTAAAAAAGGTGCAAGGCGGGTAACAAAAAGACCCAAGCATAACAATTACATAGGTACCAAAAGAAAAGGTATACAAGTCAATCTCCTAGATTCACAAAATATACTTTGCAAACAGAAGTTCGTTCCAAAGTCTATATTTCACACCTTTCAAAGATAGTAGCTGCAAAATAAGGTAATCCACACTGTGACCCTTAAAAGAAGTACCTAACAAAGAAAGTAATATCTTTTATTGCCATTGGTCTGATACCGGAAGATTATCTATTAAAATAATTGTGCCCCATCTTCTCACTTCCTCGTATTAGAGAAGGGCTGGACAGGAAATTTCCCCAGAGGTTGAGCCCTTCAGAAGTGCTTGGGTACCAGTAAGGTTTCTCCCTGTACCAAATGACCACCCTTCCTCTTTTACTGACCCACTACATCACCTCCATATTATAAAACAGCCTTACTCAGCCCCCCTTCCCCACACCCTAACTCAAACTTGCACCTCTGTTACGGATGTGCACACAGCCTTGCTTCCAAAATAAATACTGGCCACCCTAAACTTTATCCTTTACCATTTGTCAGGAGCTTAACGTCTATGATTTGTCTCAGTAAGTGCACATGGTATAGGCATGTTACCCTATTGAACTTTTCTATAAAATCACTCTATACGAAAAGTATGATGTGGCTATTTGAATTGATATCATTCGATATTAGATATTGCTTTACACAAAACAAGTGAATGATTTTCTAAGATGCATAAGCAGCTCATTATAAAATGGCATGAACTGGATGACTGATGGACTCATTTGATTGATATCTAAGAATGCACGTTTAGTATCACATGAGAGAGCACCAATGAAAACACATTAGTCATTTCTATGCATGTTTAGGTATTGACCAACGGAATGCCAGCCTTCTTACTAGTTAATGACATCATGAGTATGTGAGCTAAAATCTTGAACACAAATTGCTAAGGAATGCATTATTAACCTATAATGTGCTACTGAACATCTCTTATTGCTCGATCAGAGATGAACTATTGTTGGCATGTTTTAAAGACTCGTTAACTTGACGCCGTGTCTTTTTCTCTTCCAGTGCCACAATGGGCCTTAATAGCCATAGCCATAGTAGCAGTGCTCTTAATTCTTACCTGCTGCTTCTGTGTCTGTAAAAAATGTCTGTTCAAAAAGAAGAACAAAAAGAAGGGGAAGGAAAAGGGAGGAAAGAATGCCATTAACATGAAAGATGTTAAAGATTTAGGGAAGACCATGAAAGACCAGGTAACGTAATCTGCATCGGTTTGGATTTCATGGGTAAATTGTTCTGTCTTACTTGTACCCCAGTCAGCAGAAGTTATCTATTGACAGCCAACGCAGATGTTTTGTACTTAATGCACCTTGATTTAGCTGGTAGTAGTATCCCATAATTACGAAGCAATACTGGAGGTAAATGAGCAGCTGTGAAGTTCCTAAGGTATTCTGGGGACCTGATGTACTAAGGCTTTTTCACCATTCTGTATCTATGGGAAAATTGGGCAGGACAATTCTATAACGTCACACCTACACTTATGTAATGCTTAATGCATATCTCAGGCACCAAAATTATATGTAAGTGCACTATGCATCATTCTATAAGGTAAAACAAACAGAAAAGTGGGCACAAAACCAGGAGTCCCAGAGACTGGATCACAGTAAAGCTAAAACCAAATTTTATTAATTAGTATATTTGACTCGACACAACCGTTGTGTTTCGGCCAAAAGGCCTGCATCAGGAGTCTAAATACTAAGGTAGACGGCTAATGATGATCCAGAATAAGAAATACTGGCGAATAGTGTATAAATGGTCTTTAAAAAGACCTTTGTATTGGATCGTGGAACGGATCACTTGCGTGAAGGGTTCAGCAGTAAATTTGAAGAAACAGCTGATGGCAAAAAAAAAAAAATGCAGGTCTTTTGGCCGAAACACAACGGTTGTGTCGAGTCAAATATACTAATTAATAAAATTTGGTTTTAGCTTTACTGTGATCCAGTCTCTGGGACTCCTGGTTTTGTGCCCACTTTTCTGTTTGTTTTACAAAGTATCCGTGGGTCTTCTTTGAGTTCTCCACGCTTTGTGGATTCTCTATTGATCATTCTATAAGGTACCACGTAAGGGCCTCAACGTGTAACTGCAAGGGGAGCATGGGAAGGGCATGGATGGGTCTCCAACCTTACACACACAACTTATAGAATTCTAAAAGATATGCGCATCATATGACATACTTAGGCATGCCCATTTATGGGTGCCCTTAATTCAGTGTAAATGGTCCTGCCTAAATTTAGACGTACCAGGTCAGGTATATTCCAGTCTTCTACACCAGCAGCTTGGCACACAGATGTCATTGTAGAATCGGTGCTCAGACAATGGTATTGGCGCAACTAACTGGAAGCACCAGGTTCTAGAATTGTCCCCTTGATGAATGGAGCTCTAAACTTAGCATGGAACCTTCTAGAACTAGTAAAAAGGTTGAGTCGCTATGTGCTTGCACTGCAGCTGTGATACTCTCGTCGGTTTTCTCCGGAGCTAGGACAGACCTCGCTAAGCATGCAAGAAAGCGATCAAGGCACTTGCCGAAGAACACAAGTGAGCAGGTCAATCTGATATGGCAGCAGAGCACGTATCAACATTCCCCCTCCTTCTATAAGGTTAGGTGCCGTTTGGGAAAGTAAGTTATAGAATACTAGCATGTACATGAGTATACTGTACAGATACCAGCATTCTGTAACATACATGCACAACTGCCTAAGCAGAGCATGGGTGGGACATGGGCGTGTGTCCCACTTATGTGCATAACTTACAAAGTGCTGTAAGTTATGTGCATAAATATCACACTTAGGTGTGCCCATTTACGCCCACCGTAGACCTGGCATTTCTGGGCACACCTAAATGTAAAACGGCATAGAGAGGGTCCAAAGTACAAACCAAAGTCTACGATACAACAAAAAGCACCAAGAGCCTTCAAAAACGGGACACAATTCCTTTAATAATCAATCTTCCAATCAGGGGCGTAGCCAGACTTCGACGGGAGGAGGGTCCAGAGTCCGAGGTGAGAGGGCACATTTTAGCCCCCCCCCCCCCCCGGCGCCGCCGACCCCCCCCCCCCCCCCGCCATTGCCGACCCCACCGCCGACCCTCTCGACCCACATTCCCGCCGACAACCCACCGTCGCCTACCTTTGCTTGCGGGGGACCCCAACCCCCGCCAGCCGAGGTCCTCTTCTTCTCGCAAAAGGCTTCCTTCTGTTTCTGACGTCCTTTTGCGAGAAGTAGAGGACCTTGGCTGGCGGGGGTTGGGGTCCCCTGCCAGCAAAGGCAGGCGACCGCGGGTTGGCGGCTGGAGGGGGGTCGGGGGGGTCGAGAGGGTCGGCAGGGGGGTCCAGGGCCAAATCTATGGGGGCCCTGGCCCTCCCGGCCCCACGTAGCTATGCCACTGCTTTCAATGTGGACCCGACAGCTGTGTCAGGGGTCAAATGAGTTCTGATGGAAAATAAATGTCTTGTGCAGCAACAAACCTTCCTCTTATGAAATAAAAAGAATTCAATGCACTTAATAATGTGATCGCTTGGCACGTTAGGAACCAAAACAGTCCCCTTGTTCTTTGATAAATCGATCAAAACCATTTATCAAAATCGATTTATCAAAGAACGAGGAGACTGTTTTGGTTCCTAACGTGCCAAGCGATCACTTTATTAAGCGCATGAAATTCTTTTTAATTTGTAAGGAGAAGGTCTGTTGCTGCAAACGGTATTTATTTTACATCGGAACTCATTTGACCTCTGACACAGGCGCTGTGTAGGGTCCATATTGGAAGATTGTGCCCCGTTTTCGAAGGCTCTTGGTACTCTTTGTTGTATCTCACACCTAAATGAACACATATGTCTGCCATCTCTATAGCAGAATCGGTGCACACAGACGCCATTATAGAATATGTGCTCCCCATGTTGCATCCGGGTTCCCCAACGGAGGTGCTCAGTTATAGAACTGTCCCCATTGGGGGGACAATTCTACAAAGCAGGAGCCCTCAAATCCAGTCCTCGAGGTCCGTAACTCAGCCTGGTTTTCAGGATTTCTACAACGAATATGTATGAGATCAATTTACATGCCATGGAAGTAGAGAATGCAAATAGATCTTGTATCTATTTGTTGTGGAAATCCTGACAAAACAGGCTGGGTTATGGACCTCGAGGACTGGATCTCAGGGCCCCTGCTATAAAGAGGGTCAAAGGTTAGGTACCAAGATGTAGCTTGCTGAGCGCTAATTCTATAACGGCATTCTATAATACTGCGTAAGTCGGCATTTATGCGCCAATATTTAAGTATGCTCACTCATGTTAATAGCAGATATGCACCTAAATATGGCACCTTAGCGTCTAAGTAATAGCATTCTGTAGGTTACACAAGTAAATGTTTGGACCCGCCCTTGCACTTCCTTCTGTGCATGCCCCCTTGCATTTACAGGCTAAAGTTAGAGAATACCACTTAGAGGTGAATGCTATATATGGTGCAAAAAAAATTGGCTCTAAAAAAAAGGTATTCTATAAGCTGAGGTTAAAGTTAGGCATGCTTATGCCTGGGAATTGAGCCTATCTTTAGGCGTAGCCATTTGCACTAACTGAAATGTGGTGCAAATGTGATTGTCTACATTAGACTTGTATCCCCCTGTATTCTATAACAATGCGTGTAAATGTTAGGAATGCCCCCGTTCCACCCATGACCCTGTCATTTCTGCGCCCCCTTTTTCGACTCATAAAATTTAGGTGTGGATCCTGCACCTCAGTTTACTCACGTACATTAGAGAGTTGCACAGGGACAGAAATCTAACCCATTCCCGTCCATCCCAGCAGGAATCTAACCTGTCCCCACCCATCCCCACGGGAATCTATCCCATCCCCGCCCTTCTCTGCTGCAAGTAATCTCCTCCACCCCCCCCCCCCCCCCCCACACACACACACACACACGGCCCACCCAGCCAGGGCCGCCGAGAGATTAGGCCAGGCCCGGGACTAGGCCACCCCGCCTCCGCCCCTGCTGCCCCGCCGCTGCTGCCACCCCCGTCGCTCCCCCTGCCGCTGCTGCACCCGTCGCTCCCCCCACCGCTGCAGTCCGCGGTCTCACCTGCCTGCCTCCATGGTTCCAGGCCCCCTGCATTCAAAGCGGCAGTCGCAGATCGCTTCTCTTCTGGCCTTCCCTCTCTGTGTCCAGCCCTTGTCTGATCTGCGACTGCCGCTTTGAATACAGGGGGCCCAGAGCCGTGGAGGCAGGCAGGTGAGACCAGAGACTGCAGCGCCAGCGGCCTGACCCCGGCACTGGGCCCCCCCTTGGAGGCCTGGGGAATTTTGCCCCCCCCCCCTCTTGGCGGCCCTGCACCCAGCCATGCCCCCAGCACACCGCATCACACCTCACCACACAGTCACCTTGACCCCCCCCCCCCCAAGAAAGTCAGATTCTATAAGCAGTGAAAATACTGGTAAAAGTAAAATAAATGCATTTTCTTCCATACTCTGCTAAATACACATTTTTAAAAGATGTCCATTTTCAAAAAAGCAAACATCCATGAGCAGCATGTCGCCCTTTCCTCTCCATCCCCTTCTATCCCATGTGCTCTATTTCCCCTTTTCCCTTTCCCACTTTCCATATATGTCCCCCTTACAGTGGCGTAGGAAGGGGAGGCGGTGGGGCGGTCTGCCCCGGCTGCACGCCGCTGGAGGGGTGTCGTCTCCCTTGGTTCCTTGCTCCGGGGCAGAGAGAGCAAGGAACCAATGGAGCCGATGCAGCTCCCAGCAACGTGGGCTCGGGGGCGGATCAGTCCTTCCGCCCGCCCCTCGCTGCCAAAGTAAGTTACAATGTGCTCCGGGGGGGGGGAGGGAGCGCACCGGAGGGGGTGCTGCACCCAGGGGGGGTGCGTGGCGGCGACCCGCCCCGGGTGCCAGCCGCCCCCGCTACGGCACTGCCCCCTTACCAAACGTTTTTCCAGCCCCTCCCTGCCTCAACCCTTTTTTACAGCCCCCTCTCACCCTCCCACCCAAGCCCCACCATGCGTGACTCCATCTATCCACCTCTCCTGCTCTACAGTTCTGGGTGCCCTCCCTGAATGTACCTCAGTACATCCTGGTGGTCTAGTGTCCTCTCAGGGACAGAAAAGATCACCACTTTCCCGTCCACTGTCGCTGATCCTATCACTGCTGCTGTTTTGTTTTGTTTTTTAAATGGCTGCTGAGACTTCAAGTAGTATCCTCACAATGCTTCCACGGAAGTCTCGCGAGGCCACCGCCTGAAGTCTCCGCAGCCATTTTAAAGAAACTGCGGGAGCAAGAGGATCAGCAGCGGCGGGCAGGAAAGAGGGGGATCTTTCCTGTCCCGAGCAGGCTACTAGACCACCAGGGCGTATTGACGTACGTTTGGGGAGGGCACCCTGAGACTTGGGGAGGGAAGGCAAGGCTCGACTCTCTAACACTTCCGGGGGAACCCCGCAGGACCTGGGTCCATCCCCGTGGGATCTCCAAGGTAACCGCGGGATTCTTGCTTACCCCATTCCTGTGCAGCTCTCTAACGTACATGCCAAATAAATCTAATTAGTGCCAATAATTGGTTGTTAACAAGCCAATTATTGGTGATAATTAGCTTGTTATTCAATTAGAATTAGGAGCTATCACCCAACTAGCACTAACACACGTAACAGTAAAACTGTTGTTCACAAGTGCCAGTAGTGCATGAATGGTGCTTACATTTAGGCGCTAAAGTTATAGAATTAGTACGATTCTATCTTACCTGTATAATTCTCCTTTGCCGAGCTAACCTTAAAGCAGTGTAAGACATTCCTTTATTGGATATTACAAGAAGTGTGCTGTAGTTGCTAACTCACCTTTTGCCTACCCTGAGCTGTCTTACACATATTAAAATAGAAATGTTCCAGAAAAATGTCATTGAATGACTTCTATGTTGGCCTATAAGGTTTATGCTCTCCACCAAAACCTGTCCAGGATACTGTAGAATGATAATGAGCCTATTCAGTGGTTGATATGCAGACAATTGTGTTCACCTGGCTTTATTCCCAGACATTCGATGTTGGGCCATGTTCGGGCACTGGGATTGAATATCCGGGCATATGCGGCCGGCTAAAACATAGCCAGTTAAGTGCTGTGTTCAGCAGTTAGCCAGCTACAAGGAATCGCATAAAGATAGGACTGTGTTTCATGCAGTTCTTTTTATACAGTTAACACTGGGCCCCCTTTACCAAGCTGCGGCAAAAGGCAGGGCCGCCGAAAGACTGGGCCGGGCCCGGGGCAAGGCCGCCCCGCCTCCGCTGCTGCCCCCCGTTGCTCCCCCTGCTGCCCCCTGTCGCTCCCCCTGCCGCTGCTGCCCCCGTCACTCCCCCCACCGCTGCCGCCCCCCCCCCCCTGCCGCTGCAGTCCATGGTCTCACCTGCCTGCCTCCTTGGCTCCAGGCCCCCTGCATTCAAAGTGGCAGTCGCAGATCGCCTCTCTTCAGTTCTGGCCTCGCCTTCCCTCTCTGTGTCCCGCCCTCGTCTGATGTAACGTCCGGTTTCCTGAGGGCGGGACACAGGGAGGGAAGGCCCAAAGGGAGGCGATCTTTGACTGCCGCTTCGAATGCAGGGGGCCCGGAGCCGAGGGGGCAGGCAGGTGAGACCGGGGACTGCAGCGCCGGCGGCCTGACTCCGGCACTGGGCCCCCCTTGGAGGCCCGGGTCCAGGGAATTTTATCCCCCTGCCCCCCCCCCTCGGCGACCCTGGCAAAAGGGGGCCTGCACTTATGTCAGCATAAGTTTTTGATGTGCGCCGAGGCCCCCCTTTTACCACAGCAGGTAAAAAGTAGGTCTTGCTTTTCTGCAGGAAATGGCTGCATGGCAAGTAAAGCACTTGCCATGTGGCAATTTCAGGGGGAGCCTTTACTGCCACCCATTGAGGTGGTGGTAAGGGCTCCCACACTAACTTGACGGTAACCGGTCACCAAAGGGCACTGCCCGAGTACTGCCAGGTACACACCGGTGCTACAAAAATAAATATATATTTGTAGCGCTGGATATGATAGCGCGCTGGGGGTGGGAAGTACCCAGTTAAGGGTTGAATATTGGCACTTGACCTGCTAAGAGCTGACTGTGCCCACCAAATGCCCACAAAGTAGCTTGTATAAGCTTAGGCACTAACCAGGCATTTTCAACAGCATTATCCAGTTAAAGGCAACTGAATATGCCAGGTTAGCCCGAAAAAGCAATTTAAATGGCCAAGAGCCATTTCTGGCTGTTTAAAATGCTTTGAATATTGACCTCTATGTGTTTCTGATAGCAGGTCTACTTTCATTAGGTAAGGCTTAAGTTTTAAGTGCTGCAGACGTGATGATAGTATTGTTCAACCAAAGCAAAACAGAAGAATTATCCTCCACAAATCCAAGACAGGCAAACCAACAGGAATCGTGTTTCAGTCTATATGGCCTGCATCAGGAGTCTAAAATAACATACAAAACATAAATAATTACAACTATAAATAACAAATGTAAATGTATATAAATAACAAAAGCATAAAATAAACCCTAAAAACATAAAGAAGATTTAAGAAACATATAAAAGAGACATCCAAGATTAAAAACAAAAAAGCTCAAAAATATAAAACAGTGAATAATACATTGACTAGTGGATCTTAAAAACCATTCCACAATATATATATATTTTCTTCAATAAAGCATAAAAAGGACTAAACAACGGTACAAATAGAAGTATTCCTAGCTAGAAAGATCAGTATTGGACATCAAATATGTAGTCGATACGCTCAATGTAAAACCTATATGAATGAGGAAAAAAAACTCTGAAGAGAAAACTTACATAGAAAACAAAATGAAAAATCATGTCAAGACTCTCTTATAAAACTGAACACCTATACAGAGTACCAAGGGGAATAAACTATATGAAAAAAATGAGTGCGTCAAACCTCTCTTGTAAACGCTCATATAGTGTGCCGTACAGAACAACCATGAGCGTCTCTCAGAAAAGGGGGGGCAACGAAAAAAGCTGTATAAAGACACAGACACAACAGATGCACCACACTGTGTGACAGACGAGACTGAGTTAATATCAACGCCAGACAGGTTTTACATTGTGAGTATTGACCACATATTTGATGTCCAATACTGATCTTTCTAGTTAGGAGTACTTCTATTTGTAACGTAGTTTAGTCCTTTTTATACTTTATTGAAGAATATATATTGTGGCATGGTTTTTAAGATCCACTAGTCAATGCATTATTTACTGTTTTATATTTTTGAACTTTTTTGTTTTTAATTTTGAATGTCTTTTTTATATCTTTTTTTTTATCTTCTTTATGTTTTTAGGGTTTTATTTTATGCTTTTGTTATTTATATGCATTTACATTTGTTATCTATAGTTGTAAAAATTTATATTTTGTATGTTATTTTAGACTCCTGATGCAGGCCATATAGGCTGAAACATGATTCTTGTTGAGTCTTTGTGAAGATCTAATAACATTTATTTTGCACACCTTGATGTGAGATTGTGTAGTCTCCTCCACTATAGTATTGCTCAGACAGAGGAGCTTCTTTGCAAGTCAGGGCCTAGAGCGTTGTTAGATTAGCGGTATACAAGAATTGAATTGTTAGGGTTAAATGCATTTACAGCGCCTCCATCGATCCGATATTCCAGGTATGAACTGATTAACTAACATGTGACGGCTGCCAGTGCAGAAGTACTTTCAAATTAGTTCATTTACAATGAAATTCACAATGTTAAGTTGTCTCCAAGCAAAATGTACTAATGATGATAAGTATTGCGGTTTTTTTCCCCAGGATAAATCTTATATACTTTGTTGACAAATATCTATATTGAATTTGTTTTGCATAATGTAATACTGTTCCTGTTCTTATAATATTAGATGTTGTACAATGTATATTGCCTTGGATAAATGACCAAGCTTTCAAATGTTGTCAGTGGTTTCACAGCAAATGGTAACTCAGAGTTAGAAGTTTAGGAAAATAACATTTGTTTATGTTAAAAAGTCAACTTGATATCATTTACTATCAGAATAACTAAAGACATCAGAATATGAAACTAGCCACATTTACGACATTAGGGAGCGCTGTTACAAAAGTGTGTTAAGCAGTTAACGTGGGAATTAGCACATGTTGGGGTCCTTTTACTAAGAACTAACGCTTACTTCCCATGTACCCATGTACCAGTCGCACTATGGTAGTTCAGACACCTGTACATGCGTCTCTAGAGCTGAACAATATTTCGGGGCTCATTTTCAAAGCACATAGGGACCCTTTTACTAAGCGCAGTAAGCCCACTGCAGGCTTCCCGCGTGCCAGTCTGGAGCTACCACTGGCCCAAAGCGGGTGCCGCGGTAGTTCCACCCCCAGCATGCGGCATTTCCGGTGCTAGCAGAAATATTCAAAAAATATTTCCGCAGGGGATTACCCGGTGGTAATGGGGCAGCGCCGTGCTCTACCCGGTTACCGCCGGGTTAGCGCGGGAACCCTTATTGCCACCTTAATGGGTGGTGGTAAGTGCCCCCCCTCCGCATGGCCATGCAGTAAGAGCAATCTTACCGCATGGCAGGGGCATAGCCAGACCAACGGGAAGAGGGTCCAGAGCCTGAGGTAGGGGAGCACAGTTTAGTCCGCCGCTGACCCCCCTCCCCCCCCCCGCCACTTTTGACCCACCCCACCGACCCTCCCCTGCCACTTTCAACCCGCCGCCGACCCTCCCCCATCGCCGCTGCTGCCAGGTACCTTTGCTGGCGAGAGTCCCTAACATCCACCAGCCGAAGTCTTCCTCAGCGCCAGTCTCTGGCGTGTTCGCTGATCTGTTTCTGCGAGTCCTGACTCCTTACGTCCTGCGTGCACACGTGCAGGACATCAGGAGTCTCAGGAATCATAGAAACAGATCAGCGAAAGCGCCGGAGAACGGTGGTGAAGAAGATTTTTGGCTGAGGGGGTTGGGGACCCTCGTCAGCAAAGGTACCTGGTGGTGGCGGGGGAGGGTCAGCGGTGGGGGGGTCAAAAGTGGCAGGGGAATGTCGTCGGTGGGGGGGTCAAAAGTAGAGGGGGCCAGGGCTAAATCTGTGGGGGCCCATGCCCCCGTGGCCCTACCTAGCTACACCCCTGCCGCACGGCCGTGTCTTTTTTCGCCCTTTTTACCAAGCTGCAGTAAAAAGTGGCATGCGGTAGTGTAGATGCGTGAAATTGGCGCATGCTGGGCCATTTTTTAACCGCGTCTGGACTGCACGGTAAAATCAAAACTAGCACAGGGCTATTTACTACCTGAGTCCTTATTACCACCCATTGACCTAGTGGTAAGGCCTCACGTGCTACTCGTGTGGTAATCAGGCAGCACGCGCCAGTGTAGCCACACTGCCCCCTGTGGTAGAAAATAGAAAATGATTTTCTACCACGGGAATCAGCGTGTGCCAACTTCGAAACTACTGCCGGGCGCCGGCACTACCCCTGTAGTGGAGCCAATTGGCATGTGTTGCCCGCGCATTTGCCCTAGCGCTGCTTAATAAAAAGCACCTGAGTGACAAACCGCCGTGTTAACAATGTGTGCTAAACCCTGTGATAACTCCTCAATGCACTTTAATAAAAGAGCCCTTTAATTTAGGATTAGCAAAATTAATACTGTGACAATTTAGAAGAAATGGAAAAAAATAATCTAAAGATATTATAGCATCTCGGAACAATAATGGTGTATACCGTAATACTAAGCGCTTACAAACATGGTATTAAACCTCAGTTCTCTCTCTGTGATGTGGTGATCAAAATATATTCACATTACTGCAGTCGGATGTCACCCCTGGTAATGAGCTCTTTGCAGAGCAGAAAGGCCTTAATAATTTAGAGCATTCATTAGATTTTGTTAGCTTTAAAAATGCAAATTTATTACATTTTGCTGTTGTGTCTGTAGAAGGCTTTTTAAAGTCATCCTCAAATTCTGACATTGCGTCTCAGCCAAGGTAGATAAAACGAGCCTGACCTGTACATGCCGTGTTTTAGCATGGTCATTTCTCCATGGTTTTTACCACTGTTTGTGTGTGATGTCTTAATCAGTGTTTCTTCCTTCTATGTTCTCCTTTTCTATGTTGTGTCTCATGGCTGTTCTGGATTGTCCCTTGTGGTAGGTTTATTTTGCTACTTGGACAGACCTAAGTAAAAGCTCTGCTAGCCTCTGCTTCGCCTTCGGAGAGCTGCAGTTTCTCAGCTGAGAGTTACTGTATGCACAGCTCTGGCATGTGACAGGAGGCTGAACTAAATTGATTTCTCTCCTGGGACAGAAAGGTTTTTGTTTTTTGTTTTTTTCTCCCAATAATATACAAGCAGAAATATATTAGAAAGTTCAAGTTAAGCAATGTTGAATGAATGCAAAAAAAAAAACCCCTTTAATGCAAATATACTTTAAGATATTCAGGGCGATTCTATAAAGCACTCACAGTTGTATGCTTGTTTCGTTAGAATAGCAGGAAAAAAAGAGGTCCAATACGTCCACAAACAAATCAAGAACGTCAAAACACACAAGAGTGGAAAAAAGCCAGATCCAAAATGACCAGTCCAGAAGACCCGGAAGTCAGAGCACCAAAACAAAGTTTATTGGGACCCAACACGGTCCGTGTTTCGGCTATAAAGCCTTCATCAGGCGTCTAAAAACATAAAATCAAATAATTTAAATACTTTCACGTATTGACACGGGGGCGGGACAGAGAGGGAAGTCTCTACTGTGCATTTGCAAGTGAGTTCGGTCACTCGCCGTTTATATGTTTGATTTTTAATATGTTTTATTATGGTTTACTATTATTAAGATTAAATTTTGACTTTTTTGAATTTTGTCTTTTTAGCATTTTGAAGTCATATGTGTCACGTCTCATAATCCATACATGTGGTATATTTTAGATGAAAAGTTTTAAATTTTATGTTTTTATATTATTTGATTTTAGGTCTTCATTAGAATTGCAACATATAAGTGCGTAGGTATGTACCAAAATTCTGCCTAAGCACTGTTCTGTAAATATACACGAGACTTAGAAAGCAGAATGTGCGCTGAAAATGGCCTGCGGTACTGTAGGCGCGGGTTTTGGGCATGCGCAGAATCATTTTTCTGCGCACTTGCTAAAAGGCCTCTTCTCCTCCCCCCCCCCCCCACACCGAAGATGGACATGCGGCAAAATCAAAATTGCCGTGCGTCCATTTTGAGTCTCAGACCTTACCGCCAGCCATAGACCTGGCGGTAATGACCTACCCGCGCCAGATGCCACTTGGCGAAAATATTTTTCAGACGCGCGAATTGGACACACACCAAAAATGAAATTACCGCAAGAGCCAAGCGGTATTCGGGCGCTAAGTCAAGTTTGAAACCTTCTGCTCAGTGTGCTGCTGCAGCTAAGAAAGCAAATAGAATGTTAGGTATTATTAGGAAAGGAATGGAAAACAAAAATGAGGATGTTATAATGCCTTTGTATCGCTCCATGGTGCGACCGCACCTCGAATATTGTGTTCAATTCTGGTCGCCGCATCTCAAAAAAGATATAGTGGAATTAGAAAAGGTGCAGAGAAAAGGTTGACGAAAATGATAAAGGGGATGGGACGACTTCCCTATGAGGAAAGGCTAAAGCGACTAGGGCTCTTCAGCTTGGAGAAAAGGCAGCCGAGGGGAGATATGATAGAGGTCTATAAAATAATGAGTGGAGTTGAACGGGTGGATGTGAAGCGTCTGTTTACGCTTTCCAAAAATACTAGGACTAGGGGGCATGCGATGAAGCTACAATGTAGTAAATTTAAAACGAATTGGAGAAAATGATTCTTCACTCAATGTGTAATTAAACTCTGGAATTCGTTGCCAGAGAATATGGTTAGCTTAGCGGAGTTTTAAAAAGGTTTGACGGCTTCCTAAAGGAAAAATCCATAGACCATTATTAAATGGACTTGGGGGAAATCCACTATTTCTGGAATAAGCAGTATAAAATATTTTGTACTTTTTTGGAATCTTGCCAGGTATTTGTGACCTGGATTGGCCACTGTTGGAAACAGGATGCTGGGCTTGATGGACCTTTGGTCTTTCCCAGTATGGCAATACTTATGTACTTATGGAAGTTCCTTGTCTTTCTCGCTGATATCAATAAATATTTTAAGGACATAAGGTTCTTTGCCATTTGTTTTGGACTGCATTTCCTCACTATACTGTCCTTCTTGGGTACCACAAGCATCAACATTTCAAAATGATTTCGGCCACCAAACACAATACAAATGAAGACACGATGAAGGATCTCGCTCAATATTGGGGATGCTCAGCACCCACTAGCACCCATAGAGCTGGCTGCTATGATGGATAGGCAAGTCCACAGACAGACATAGCGCTGTATATGTCTGGTAGCAGTATAGAAACGATAGGTAGTTATAACAGTAAGCAGACAGATATTCTTCCCAGTAGCAGAGGATTCCTTGAGATTGATTTTATAATTCAGTAGGGGAACTTCAGCTTTCTTTCTATTTCTGCTTTCAAACACCTACGTCTGTCTTGGTAAAAATGGTGGTCTTCACCTGCTTTAATGCTATTCTACGTCAGAATCCCCAAATGAAATGCTGTTGCCTTGTAACCAGAATGCACAAATTCTTAATTTATTTCAGCCTCACTGTACATTGAGTTTGAATGAACAGTAACATTGCACTGCGTAGTGTTTTTCCCTCTATGCATATATGTTTGCTGGTGGCATGATGGTATCTTTCAGTCCGTATGTTCATCTGCAGAAGATGCATTTGAGATGCTTCTGTTTCATTAGAACTCACCTATGGCCCTCATTGTTGTAGGGGTTGATTCAGACTTCCTATAGGTGAATAGAGGTGACCTCGCTTTTTCTCTGTGTCCTCTGTCCTGCAGCCTCTCTTGGTCACCAATGAATTTATTCCATAGTCGGATTCATTAATAACTCTCAAGAGATAAATCCATCATCATCAGTGCCATGATGTTATTCCCAGGCACAGCGTGACTGTGAACGTCTAAACATTATGGGAAAAGATATGGAAGACAGACGCTGTTGTCATGTTGCCCTTGAAGAATAACAAAAGTTAAAGCAAACTTCAGGGCTCTAATAATACTGAAATGAAGCAGTTGTTTCAAATGAACCCCTAGAATTTTTTAGGATGCCCACATGAATGTCAGTACCATCCCTAGCGGGTCACAACCTTTTGTAATATCGAAGCCAGAAATGCACATAGCTCCATAGACCTTCCTATCCTATATAATAAAACGCACCTTCAACGTTCTGAAGCTGACTGCATGGCTGAGGCATTCCTGCTCTCTGTATCCATTTCCTGAATTGACATCACGTACTTCCGGGTTCGTCACAAGCAGAAGTGACCAACCACACGAGGTTTCTCGGCTTCAGAATGTTGGAGGTGCATTCTATTAAATAGGATTAGTCAGTTCCTTGAAGCACAGCCAGAGCTCAGCGTCCTGCACAGTAACGCTCAGACACCAGAGACAGAGAGGGGGGCCTGACACCAGAGAGGGGGGGTGGAGGCATCTCTGTCACACACACACACTCTCTCTCTCTCTCACAGTCAATGTCTCTTTCTCTCTCTCACTCTCACACACTGTCTCTTACACACTCTATGTCTCACACTGTATCACATTCACTCTCTATGAGTCACACAGTCACCCACACACTCTCTTGGTCTCATACACTGAGTCTCACAGAAAGTCTGTGTCACACACACACACTCTCTCTCTCTCTCTCTCGCACACACTGTATCTGTGTGAAACACACACTCTCTCTCTCTCACACTGTCTCACATACACACTTGCACACACTCTCATTCTCACACACTCTCTCTCTCTGTCTCTCACACACAGGCACACTCGCACCCAGACTCACTCTCTCTCACACACACACTTGCACATTCACTCTTTCTCACACAGTCAATGTCTCTTTCTCTCTCTCACTCTCACACACTGTCTCTTACACACTCTATGTCTCACACTGTATCACATTCACTCTCTATGTGTCACACAGTCACTCACACACTCTCTTGGTCTCATACACTCAGTCTCACAGAAAGTCTGTGTCACACACACACTCGCTCTCTCTCGCACACACTGTATCTGTTTAAAACACACACTCTCTCTCACACTGTCTCACATACGCACTTGCACACACTCTCATTCTCACACACTCTCTCTCTCTCTCTCTCTCTCTCACAGGCACACTCGCACCCAGACTCACTCTCTCTCTCTCTCTCACACACACACACACACTTGCACATTCACTCTCTCTCACACACACCGTCACTCTCACATACACTCTCAAACATACACACTCCGAGGAAAACCTTGCTAGCGCCCGTTTCATTTGTGTCAGAAACGGGCCTTTTTTTACCAGTGATAAGTAAATATGTAACAAAAAATCATGAAAACAAGCTACTAGGGTGTCTATTCTAAAAATATTTGTGAAATGTGTTTTCCCAAGGTCTCAAGAGCTGAACGAAATTCTACGGTGGGCTGCATTCAGCCTGAGGGGCTACAGGTTGTCCACCTCTATTCTAGGTTATGAGGAAAACCTGTGACAAATTGACCGATATAACCAATGTTAAAATGAGAGGACTGAAATAATCACAGAGGTTCAAAGGTTTGAATCAGCCTTAAGAATTTTTCCCATGAATACCAAATGGGAGAAATTACTTAGCAAACAAGGGCCAGTGATATTAATCCAACAGAGTCACCTTGTAAGGACAATATCTTCTATTGCATTCTACAATATTCCATCAGTGCATGCAGAACGACACAGTACAGCTGACATTTCTCAAAGCTGTTTCTCCTTAGATGAATGTGCAACTTCACCTGTTTATTAGCGTTGTTTATCCACATTTGCCTTGATAAGAAAGCAACATGATTAGAAGAGATTTTTAATATCAAGTTGACATTTTATTTGGTTTTCAGGCTTTGCAACAAACTGTAAATACTTAGCTCACAGGCTTTTTCCTCTTTTTTTTTCATCGCTTTCATATTGCCTGTTGATTAAAAACTCTCCTTGCAAAACAGACGTAAAAATAGAAAACGCTTAAGCATCTAGGGTTTTTTTTTTTTAATTCTCCTACCAGACACAGCCATCAACTAGTGCTTTATTTTAAAGGCTTCTCCGTAGGTCTACAGATAGCCTGATTTGTGTGATATGCTATCAACAAAACCAACATTTTTTTTTAAGTTAAATTTGTGTTTTTCAGGCCTTAAAGGATGATGACGATGATGCGGAGACTGGGCTGACAGATGGAGAGGAAAAAGATGAACCAAAGCAAGATGAGAAACTAGGAAAACTCCAGTACTCCTTGGATTATGACTTCCAGAATAATCAGGTTTGAGAAAATACTGCTCGGGTATGAGAGATACCGGAATGCTCTTTATGACGTGAGAGCGTGGTTGACGAAAGGTTTATGGTATTCTCGGTTTGGGGGTGGGGGATCAGGGCAGTTTCCTCTCGTCCCTTTTGGGCTTACAGCCCAATCAGACTGGAGTTGGGATCTGGCACCATGGTGCTTATTTTAGAAGCTCTGTTCATGTTTTGGATGTCTGAAAGTCGGCATTCAGACATCCATGTTACACGTCCGTCCAAATGCTGATTTTATAAAGCCAGAATATAAACGTCTAAAACTTCTGTACATCCATACGGCAAGGGGGCGTGGTCTAGGTGTGTTTTGGGTAGGCCTAGGGAAGGGCCAAAAAACGGGTATCCAGCTTTGATTGCAGAAGGGGAAGAGATGTCTATGTTCAAATAGATGGACATGCATACAGTATTTAGACCAGGTATTGGCACATCCAGGCTATAGAAAGGTGTTTCGACTGAACAGTTCTCCATTGAACGGAGTAAGAGAAGTCATAGTTGATATTTCCCAGTCCGTGGAAGGCTCACAATAAAAATTGTAAAAACAAGAAAAGAAAAATGACAAAAAGTTGCAGAAGGTCTTGAACCTGCAACCTCTGGTTATTTGTGTGGACTTTGCAACTAGCTACTCTAACCTTAAGGCTTCCTAGATAGATGTCTAAGGGGTCATTTTATAATATGGATGTTCCTGTCCCTTGTTTTGCCCTGTTTATAGTGTGGACGTTGATGTTCATGCTGGATGTAGCCAGAACTTGGATGCTTGTTCTAAAATACATGAGTTATTGACCGCCCTATCTGACATTCAGACTTGGATATCCATATTATGAGTTCATCATCCTTTCTAAAGTTCCGCTCCACATTAATTAGTTTTGAAAATATGCCTCCACGTTAATGTATACTATGATACCATGTTAGCACATAAGTGCTTAAGTTAACTGGACAAATCATACTGCATAAAACGTATCTTTATCCAATTGTACGTAGGCCAGAGGTGTCCAACCTTTGTCCCTCACTCAGTCAGGTTTTCAGGATTTCCCCAATGAATATGCATGAGATCTGTTTGCATACAATGGAGGCAGTGCATGCAAATAGATCTCATGCATATTCGTTGAGAAAATCCTGAAACCCAACTGGGTTGCAGCCCTCGAGGATCAAGGTTGGACACCCCTGACTTTGGCAGTTAAAGAGCTGAACATCACACTTCACTGGATAAGGGTCGGCCAGCTGCTGTGCTCGGACATGTCCCTGAAGCTGAATATCTGGGAATAATGTTGGCGGTGGCCAAAAACGCTGACCGTCAGTAACTGAAAATTTACACGTCAAAGTTGGATATGGGGCAAAACACTCCCTGAAACCTTCACTGCTGATGAATAAGAGGCAGTGGCGGGTCTGAGAAAGAACCAAATGCATGGAGCCAAAAAGACACGATAGAAAGAGAAGAAGAAATAATGAGGGGAGGGACACGGAGGGAAGAGTCCTAGGTGAAGTACGTAACCAGTGGCGTACCGAGGGCGGTCCACCCTGGGTGTACGCTGCAGGGGGGGTGCAGGGAGCAGCCGCCTGGCTGTCAGTTCCGCGGGTTCCCTACTCCCTCTGATGTTACATCCTGTTCCGGAGCAGAGGGAGCAGGGAACCGGCAGAGCCGACAGCTGTGCGGCTGCTCCCAGCACCCCAGGAGGTAGGAACAACGCACCCGGGGGGGGTGTTTTGAGGTGATGCACCGGGCGGGATGCTGCACCCTGGGGGGGGAGTGTAGCAGAGATCCGCCCCGGGTGACAGCCGACCAAGGCGCATCTGAAAGGGAAAGGAAGAAAACAGTAGAAAGGGAGAAGGGCAGTGGCGTAGGAAGGGAGGGGCGGGAGGGGCGGTCCGCCCCGGGTGCACGCGCTCGGGGGGTGCCGGCCCCGCTGGTTCCCTGCTCCCTCTGCCCCGGAACAGGTTACTTCCTGTTCCGGGGCAGAGAGAGCAGGGAACCAGCGGGGCCGACGCAGCTCCGAGTGACGTGCACTCAGGGCGGATCGGCCCTCCCGCAGGTACGAATGCGGCCCGGGGGAGGGGGGTTCGCTCCGGAGGGGGGGTGCGCAGCGGCGACCCGCCCAGGGTGTCATTAGCCCTCGCTACGGCACTGGAGAAGGGGAAACAAGAATGAGGAAGAGAGGTGAGAGGAGAGGGGTGAAGAAGGAGAAGTTGAGCAGGTGACTGATATCTGTGTAAAAGGACTTCCACTGAATTTTATGGAACTGTGTACCGAAGGAAAGGTCGTACATCCATCTCTTCGTGACACTGGGAAGAGACACCAAGCCAACGTTTCTGTAGCAATGAAGGCAGAGCACACAGGAGATTCTAAGGTCTCCATATGTCCCCCCCCCCCCCCCCCCCCCAAGATACAGCAAGGATTTGAGTGCTCAGATGTGCCAGTTCACAATGATTTGGCAGTGTAGTTTCCATTCGCAAGTTATTCCCGTCAAAGAAAAAGAATGCAAAAGTAGCCACAGCAACCGGCACGTTAGTCGATTGCAGCCTCTCTTCTAATATGATTTCTGTATTTAGCAGTAATCATCATCCTTTAAAAGCTGGTTCTTTGTACTCAGAATTAGTCCTTTCAGATTCTGCTTCTGCAGTAATTGGTTTTGTGAAGTCTAATGTTTGGCTCTCCTTCTGTGCCAAGGGTTCTGCCAGAGTGCAAATTTATTAAAAGCAGAACAACTAAAGGGAAATGAAACTTTAGAAAACGAAAGAACAGCAGAAGATCGTGACCAGGTGACCTTCTGCAGATGTGTCTGTTTAATATTCTTTTCTGCTCTGAATCTCTTTCAGCTCTTGGTAGGAATTATCCAGGCGGCTGAGTTACCTGCTTTAGACATGGGTGGTACATCTGATCCCTATGTGAAAGTCTTCTTGCTGCCTGACAAGAAAAAGAAATTTGAGACAAAAGTGCACAGAAAGACCCTTAATCCTGTCTTCAACGAGCAATTCACTTTCAAGGTATTCACTGCATAAATATCTGGCATTCTTTTCTTCACTTGTGTCCAGGTAAACATCCCATATAGCTGCTCCTGCTGAACTTCAGACATGCTTCTTTGTACCACAGAACAGTGGCATAGCTACAGGGGGGCCATGGGGGCCTGGGCCCCCCACAAATTGGCACTGAGGCCCCCGGTTTGGCTGGTTGGGGGTCCCCAACCCCCGCCAGCTGAAGCGTTTGTTCTGTGCTGGTCTGGCCGCATTGCCTACCCTGCTCTTCCTAAAGGGAAAGTCCTTAGACCATTATTAAAATGGATTTGGGGGAAATCCACTGCTTATTTCTGGGATAAGCAGCATAAAATGTTTTGTACTTTGTTGGGGTCTTGCCAGGTATTTGTGATCTGGATTGGCCACTGTTGGAAACAGGATGCTGGGCTTGATGGACACCTTTGGTCTTTCCCAGTATGGCAATACTTATGTACTTATAACTTTGATTAGAACTTATAATCGGATTGCCAAACAGTTTTAGCATTTACAGTGAAGATACGGATTTCTATACGAATTCCATTCAGTAGCTCATGTGAAATAGCTTCAGCAGTGATTCCCAAACCTGGTCATTGAGGCACCCTAGCCACTCAGGTTTTCAGGATATCCACAATGAATATCCATGAGACAGATTTGAATGCAGTGCCTGAACTTACACGCAAATCACTCTCATAAAACAAGCTGTGGTAAAAAGTTGGCCTGCACAAGTTTGGATGTGTGAAATTAAGGGAGTCACTGAGCTTGAGGATCTCAGCTTAAGGCAAGGGTTCTCAAGGACTGGGACCAGGTTTTCAGGATATCCACAATGAATGCACATGAGGTAACTTTGCATACACTGCCTCTGTTGTATGCAAATCAATCTCATAGATATCCATTATGAATATTCTAGAAACTTGACTGGCTAGGTATGTCCCAAGGGCTGGGATGGGGAACCAGTGCCTATAGTCTGCTATAGGTGCCTTTCCAAGACGCTTTAAAAGAGAGGTCATTTTAACTACTTTGTTTGGTCCAGTCCTAAGAATCCTTCTTTTTCAGTCTTCAGAAACTAGCATTAATTTCCAGAGAAGTGTGACTCAGTAATTTCCCCTCACAATCTAACATGTTCCAAGTCTCTTTGATGTGATATTTGCAAACCGCTTTGAAAGACTGATTGGAATAAGTGCATAAGCACCGCCATACCGGGAAAAGACCAAGGGTCCATCAAGCCCAGCATCCTGTCTCCGACAGTGGCCAATCCAGGCTTCAAGAACCCAGCAACCCCCCCCCCCCAAAAAAAAAAAATACTTAATTCTTAATAATGCTCAATGGACTTTTCCCTCAGGAATCTGTCCAAATCCCCTGTATTTATTTTTATTTATTTATTTGTAGCATTTGTATCCCACATTTTCCAACCAATTTGCAGGCTCAATGTGGTTTACATTTGCCGTAATGGCAGTTGCCATTACCGGGTAACAGAATTACAAATGGTATTGCATTAAGGTGCATACATACATGGTAACATGCATGGAACATGGCATATATGGAACAGATCATGGTATATGTATATACCATGTACATACATACATGGAAAAGAAAAATAAATTATGATATTGCATGAACGTTTATGAGAATAAATTGGATTGTAACATAGATTAAGTCATCTTGTGTCCCCTGGTTTTGTTGTTGTTTAAACTCCGTAAGGCCAGCTGCTGTCACTACATTCTCCAGCAACAAGTTCCAGAGTCCAACTACACGCTGAGTAAAGAAAAACTTTCTCCTATTTGTTTTAAATCTACCATATTCTAGAATCTTGTGTCCCCTGGTTTTGTTGTTGTTTGAAATTGTAACCAAACGCTTCACATCTGTCCGCTCTATTCCGCTCATTATCTTGTAGACTTCTATCATATCACCCCTCAGCATAGAAGTATAAAAAACTTATTTATATATATATATATATATATATATATATATATATATATATATATATATATATATATATATATATATATAGACATGGATCTCCCTTATATTTCTTGAGGCCCTTATCTTTCTATGACATGCTCAATCTTCTGATGACCAATCTACTACATACAGCGGAAGAGTGGAAAAATAACAATATCTCGCTTTGTTATCACTCGAAAAGATTGATCCCCAGAATGCAAAATACGCAAGCCTTCTTAACCATCTCAAAACTGTGTCTTTACAAATGTTTTGCCAGGGTCTTTTATAATAAGGTCTATTGAGAATTTTTTTATATAATACCAGTCATTTCTTGAATTACAAATGCATAGACAGGGCGCCAGCAATCTCGGCAGGTCAGTGACTTTACTGCTAATTGTTCAGATCATTAAAAAGAAGCATTATCAAAGCAAATTAATGTGATATTTACTAAAATCGTAAAACACTAAGGGGTCCTTTTATTAAGCTGCAGGTTAAAGGGTCCTTCGGTAGTGGCGGGGGCCGTTTTTCCCATTTTGTTTTACTGCAGTGGGTAAAATGCACCCCCCTCCCCCCAAAAAACTGGCCACACGGTAAGATAACCCTTACCACATGGCACCCTTACCGCCACCCATTGAGGTGGGCTCGATGGACCCTTGGTCTTTTCCCAGTATGGCATTACTTATGTACTTATGTACTTATGTGGCGGTAAGGGCACCTGCGGTAACCTGGCGGTAACCAGGCAGTGAACGGCCATGCCTGATTACTGCTGGGTTAGCGCCGCACTACAGAAAGAAAAATGCAGAGTATTGGAAATAGCAGGGCTGCCGAGGGGGGACGGGACAAAATTTCCCGGGCCCAGGCCTCCAGGGGGGCCCGGCGCCGCCACCGCAGTCTGGCAGACCACTCCTTCCTTCCGTGTCCCGCCCTCGCCTGACGTAACTTCTGCGCTTTCGAAGGTGAGGCGCTTAAGGTCAGTGCAGAGGGCCCGGGGGTGGAGAGAGGGCCCAGTGGTGGGTGGAGGGGGGGCTCCGGGGGCGGCCTTGTCCCGGGCCTGGCCCAGTCTCTCAGCGGCCCTGGGAAATAGCATGCGCTCCAGCCTGAACTGCCGCTGGTGGCCGTGTTGGGCCGGCGGTAGCTCCAGATTAGCGAGCGGTAAGCCCACTTTGGGCTTTGTAAAAAAAAACCCTTAGTGCGTTGTTACCTTGGCCTGTAATGTGCCCACATTCTCAGGCAGTAATGTGGGGGGGGGGGGGGGGAGGGGTACCCAGTCGGGTTTTCAGGATTTCCACAATCAATATGCATAAGATCGCTTTGCATACAACGGAGGCGGTGCATGTATATTGATTCCAGAAATCCTGAAAACAGCCAAATATTGAAGTAAATTGGTGCCACTTAGGACTTGCACATACATCTGGCTGTGTGCTATTCTAAAAGACGCGGCACCTAACTCTACTAGCGCATAACTCAAACGGGGGTGTGGCCATGAGCATGTCAGGGGCATTCCAATGAGTTGTATGTTTAGTTAGGGGATCTTTTACTAAGCTGCGGTAAAAGTGGCCTGCGCTAGTTTGGATGTTTCAAACGCGTGAAACCATTCTTCCCGAGGGCAACATTTCGCAACCTGGTACAATCAATGGTACTAAACCGTGCTGACTACTGCAATGCAATTTATACAGGATGCAAAGAGCAACTCATAAAGAAACATCAGGCCGCTCAAAACACAGCAGCCAGGCTTATATTTGGAAAAACGCGATTCGAAAGCGCCAAACCCCTCCGAGAAAAACTGCACTGGCTACCAATCAAAGAACGTATTGCTTTCAAAATCTGCACCCTGGTCCATAAAATTATCTACGGCGAAGCCCCGGAATACATGACAGACCTCATAGACCTACCACCCAGAAACACAACAGGATCAACACGAGCATACCTAAATCTCCACTACCCAAGGTGCAAAGGACTCAATACAACTTAACTTATGCATCCAGCTTCTCCTACATAAGCGCACAACTTGGAATCAGGGGCGTATCTGTGTGGGGCCACAGGGGCCTGGGCCCCCGCAGATTCTGCCCTGGACCCCCCTACCATCAACCCTCTCCACCTCCCCCTCCCGCCACCAACCCGTCGCCAATCTTTGCTGGCGGGGGACCCCAAGCCCCCGCCAGCCGAAGTCCTCTCTTCCGTGCAGGATGCAAGTTGCAACGCTTCCTGTTCTTCTGAGTCTGACGTCCTGCACGTACAACGTGTAGGACGTCAGACTCAGAATTTGGAACTCAGTCTGACGTCCTGCGCGTTGTACGTGCAGGACGTCAGACTCAGAAGAACAGGAAGCGTTGCAACTTGCATCCTGCACAGAAGAGAGGACTTCGGCTGGCGGGGGGTGGGGTCCCCCGCCAGCAAAGGTAAGTGACAGCAGCGGGGGAGGGTTGGCGGCGGCGGGAGGGGGTGGAGTGTGTCATTGGTGGCGAGGGGGGGTCTGGCAGTGGCGGGGGGGGGGGTCCGGAAATGGCGGGGGGGGTATCGGTGGCACCCGGGGGGGGGCTAAAATGTGCCCCCTCCCTCTGGCTCTGGCTCCCCCTACCGCCAGAGTCCACATACGCCCCTGCTTGAAATGCATTACCAAAAGCTGTGAAAATAATGTACGACCACCTTAACTTCTGGAAATCACTAAAGACCAACCTGTTCGAAAAGGCATACCCTACCGACCCAACTTAAGTGCCTAAACCCTGCAACATAACGAAACCAAAGCTCGTAATGAACACTACATAACTCTTCTCCTCTTTGATTCCCCAATGTGTCTGTAACATATCAGCCTTAGTCGACTATAACATCACCTTGTATTTGTTCCTCTACCGGAGTCGGCGAATGCCTTCACGGTACTATGTAAGCCACATTGAGCCTGCAAATAGGTGGGAAAATGTGGGATACAAATGTAACAAATGAATAAATAAAATTAATTGGCACTCGCTGTGCCCGTTTTTACTGCGGCAGTAAAAAGGCCTTCTTTAAACGTGGCAGGAAATGGCTATGCATTAATATTTAAAGAAGGGCATGACTATTTACTGCCTGAGCCCTAGTGCTATCCATTGACTTGGCAGTAAGGACTCACGCGATACTCGTGTGGTAATCAGGCAGCACGCACCGATGTGGCTGTGCTGCCGATTACCACAGGGAACGCCACCATGGTAAAAAGTAGAAAATTATTTTCTACCACAGGAATCAGTGTGTGTCGACTTCAAATTACTACTACTACTATAAATCACTACCAGTCATACGCAGTGCTTTACAATTGAACATGAAGAAAACAGTCCCTGCTCAAAAGAGCTTACAATCTAAATCAGGACAAACAGACAGGACCAAAAAGGAGAAGGGAAGGACAGACAGAAGGACACATAAGGATAAGATAAAAGTGACAAGTCAGGAGTCGAAAGCAGCATCAAACAGGTAGGCCTTTAACCCGGATTTGAAGGCGGCCAGGGATGGAGCTAGATGTAATGGCTCAGGAAGCCTATTCCAGGCATAAGGTGCGGCGAGATAGAAGGAGCGGAGTCTGGAGTTAGCGATGGAAGAGAAGGGTGCAATTAGGAGAGATTTGCCTAGTCCACGGAGTTCTAGGGAAGGAGTGTAGGGAGTGGAGAGGTAGTGAGGGGCTGCAGAGTGAATGCACTTATAGGTCAACAAGAGGAGCTTGAATTTACCGCCGGGCGCCCACGCTACCCCCGTGGCAGTGTCGATTTGGCGTGCACTACCTGCGCGTTACCCCTACTGTGGCTTAGTAACAGGACCCCTTAGAGAATACAGCCTCGGGGCACTTAACTTGGGTGTCAGCATTTACAGCAGTTTTCAAGATGGTGCTTAGTGCAGATTTTTTTCCGGCCCCCATTTTTGGCCAACGTTTCTAGAATTTTTCCCATAATGGGCCCAATTCTATATATGGCACCTAAAACTAACCTGCGTTAGGCAATCACGCCTAAGTATATTCTAAATAGAGTGCGTTGATTTATGCACCGTTTTTAGAACATGCTTAGGCGTAGTTCATGCGACTAAATCTACGCTCATCCACTTATGCCAACATAAGCACCGCCATACTGGGAAAAGACCAATGGTCCATCAAGCCCAGCATCCTGTCTCCGACAGCAGCCAATCCAGGCTTCAAGAACCCGGCAACCCCCCCCCCCCCCCCCCCAAAAAAAAAATTCAATAATGTTCAATGGACTTTTCCCTCAGGAATCTGTCCAAACCCCCTTTAGCTGCTGTCACTACATGGCAACGAGTTCCAGACTCCAACTACACGCTGAGTAAAGAAAAACTTTCTCCTATTTGTTTTAAATCTACCATATTCTAGCTTCATCTTGTGTCCCCTGTTTGAAAGTGTAAACAAACGCTTCACATCTGTCCGCTCTACTCCGCTCATTATCTTGTAGACTTCTATCATATCACCCCTCAGCCGCCTTTTCTCCAAGCTGAAGAGCCCTAACCGTCTTAGCCTTTCCTTATAGGGAAGTCGTTCCATCCCTTTTATCATTTTCATTGCCCTTCTCTGCACCTTCTCCAATTCTTTTATATCTTTTTTGAGATGCGGTGACCAGAATTGGACACAATATTCGAGGTGCAGTCGCACCATTGAGCGATACGACGGCATTATAACATTCTTGTGTTTGTTTTCCACCCCCTTCCTAATAATACTCAACATTCTGTGTGCTTTCTTAGTCGCCGCAGCGAAGAGTTGGTGTAAATCCCTGCACGTAGATTTATGCTCACTGGCCCATATTTTATAACAATGCATGTAGATTTTGGAACACCCCCTAACCACACCCCTTTTTGGCCCCTAATTTAGGCACAGTACATTACAGAATACGCTTTGCCATGTAAATTCTAATTTTTGCCAATTACTGCTCGTTATTGCTTAAAAGCTGTTAAAATCGCTTAACGGTTTTTAAAACAATTAATCTACATCCGTAGTTATAGAATATGCCCAGTTTTACGTTCAGAACCTCGCGTAACTCTAGGCACGCTATAAAGAATCCGGGGGAATGTCCTAAAAGCCCCTTTTAATGAGAGATGGAGGATTTAGGTACTTGTCTAATATTGCCTACTTAACCCAGGGGTTATCAACCCAGTCCATAGGGCACACCTAGCCAGTCAGGATACGCACAATGAATATGCATGAGAGAGATTTGCATGGACTGGAGGCAGCATATGCAAATTTCTCTCATGCATATTCGTTGTGGGAATCTTGAAAACCTAACAGGCTAATTATGTCCAGAGGACTGGGTTGACCTCTGTTGTAGAATACAAGGGGTTTCAGTCTTAGCTACAGATACACCTGAAAAATGCAGAATTCCAAGCAGAGTAGAAGATTTTGAACCCAGTTTGTTTGTTTGTTTTTTTAGTTGTAAGTTTAAAGTGATTTGCAGCTATTTATGATGCTGGGATTTTTTTCATGATGAAAAGGGGGAAATCTGTAATTAAACAGTTAAAAGCGAAGAGGTTTAATTTACCTCTCGCCCTCCCCACAGATGTCTGGGCCTCTAGCTGGGAGAGACAGTGCTGAAATATTGTATTTTCTGGAAAAACTGTCCTAAAAGAGGGCATTCAATGACTCTTTGGACTATTTTTAAGAGACAAAACGCTATTCCAGTGGGACCAAAAACAGATATTCAGAAAGCCTGCAGAGCTGCTCTACTTTATCAAGTCCTTCTCCGCTTCTGAGCTTACACAGGAAGGATTATTAACCACGTATTTAATGAGGCCTGATAATGCATTCCATGGCCCGGAGCCAGGTTGGCCCCATGTTCCTTATTGTAACTTTAGTATTACCCAATTCAGCAACTATTCAGCTTCCCACACATCCTCCGCTGAACTGCTGAATGTGTTTTGTGTCAAACCCTTCCCCAATAGCTCCTTTCCAGCCTCAAATTGCCCTTATATAAAGACAAATAGCGCGTATAAACAGGAGAAAGAGTCTGCCCAGACTTGTGTTTCCAGTCTCACGTAAGCAAATTTTTTTTTTTCTAAGTGTGTCCAAAAAGCATAAGGGGAACTTTTGTGCATTCATAATTATACAACGAAAATTAAAACTGACCAGCCCTTCGGTAGAGGTCCAAGCAATTTCTCTATTAAGCATTTCCAATCAATCCACTCAAATACGCTTTACCTGACCTGTATCATTTCCCCCTGGATATTAAAAATGTCACTAATAAAAACTGTCACCCACAACATCTGTCCAAAACACGCCTGAACAGCTGGAGGATTAGACTGAATTTGGCCCCTTTTCCACTATAAATTCTTATAGCACAACAATACTTGATGATAATCTTAATCTGCAATAATAAAAATGCCTGGTGTTAAATGAGTATTTCAAAAGGGCTGATAATTTAAAGGGACCTTTTACTAAGAAATGCGCTAAGAAATGGACATACTTGGGGGTGTGCTGGTAAATTTTTAACAACAGGCTCTAGCCAGCTCTGCAGTTAGAAGGGCCAGGGGTGGCCGGGGTGGGAAGAGGGTAGCAACACTTGTCTGTCTCTCTCCTCCCTCCCTTCGTGCAGGCACGCTAGGCATACCTTTGCTGGCAGCCAATAAATGGACTGCCACCACTCCCAACGTCTTGCTCTGAGCAGCATGCTGGAACTTCTCACACATGCTGGAGAAGTCCCAGCCTGCTGCTCAGAGCTGGAAACAAGGAGCAGGGAGCAGCAGCAGTCTATTTACTTGGCTGGCAGGGCTCAGCATCCCCACCAGCAAAGTAAAAGAGAATTCAGCAGGGGGCCCAAGCCCACATTTTGGAAGCCAGTTGTTAAAGTAGCCATGGAGGGCCCTACTTTATCAACCGGCTCCCAAAAGTCTTAAAAACTTAACAACCGGCTCTTGCGAGCCTGCGAGAGCCTGCTCCAGCACACCACTGGACGTACTGTACCCTTACTCCAGCCTTTCCTGTGTGCTAAGCTTATTTCAACATGGCCATCAAAAACAGCTTTTTAAAAATATTTGTTTAATTTATGTCCATATGATAATGTTCAGTAGCAGGATCAGTAACTCTTCCAAATACTTTCACAAGTTTTTTTCAAAATGTTATCAAACATTTCCAAATCCTTTCATAAATTTTTTTTAAAGGATCATCAGAGTTCACAACATTAACGGCGCTACACAAAGATTCAAAAGCAACAATTTGCAAATCTTCATTGATCCGTCATTTTAACTTGTTATTTTAACTATTTTGGTGGCCCTTTTACTAAGCTGCATAAGCGTCTGTGCACATCCAACACACGCCAAAATGGAGTTACCGCCCGGCTACTGTGCGGCTCTTGCAGTAATTTCATTTTTGGCGCACGGCTGAAAAATAATTATTATTTTCGGACACGCGGCAAGTGGCATTTGACGCACGTAGGTCATTACTGCACGGTTACCGTTTGAGACTTTACCTCTAGGTCAATGGCTGGTAGTAAGGTTGCAGACTCAAAATGGACCTGATGTAAAAAGGATGTAAAAAGAATTGAAACAGTGCAAAGAAAAGCTACGAGAATGGTATGGGATTTGTGTTACGTATGAGGAGAGACTTGCTGACCTGAACGTGTATACCCTGGAGGAAAAGAGAAACAGGGGTGATATGATACAGACGTTCAAATATTTGAAAGGTATTAATCCACAAACAACCCTTTTCCAGAGACGGGAAGGTGGTAGAACTAGAGGACATGAAATGAGATTGAAGGGGGGCAAACTCAAGAAATATGTCAGGAAGTATTTTTTCACTGGGAGAGTGGTGGATACTTGGAATGCCCTCCCGCTGGAGGTGGTGGAGATGAGAACGGTAACAGAATTCAAAAATGCATGGGATAAACATAAAGGAATTCTGTTCAGAAGGAATGGATCCTCAGAAGCTCTGCGGAGATTGGGTGGCAGAGCTGGTGATGGGAGGTGGGGCTAGTGCTTGGGAGGCGGGGCTAGTGCTGGGCAGACTTCTACGGTCTGTGCCCTGAAAATGGCAGATACAAATCAAGGTCAGGTATACACATAAAGTAGCACATATGAGTTTATCTTGTGGGCAGACTGGATGGACCGTACAGGTCTTTCTCTGCCGTCATCTACTATGTTACTATGACGTGCAGCAATTTTGATTTTGCCGCATGTCCGTTTTTGATGAAAAATTTAAAAGGCCTTTTTTTACAGGCATGCTGAAAAATGGGCCTGCGCGCGTCCAATACACGGGCCTACAATAGCGCAGGTCATTCTTTTCAGTGCAACTTAGTAAAAGGACCCCCTAGGTGTACATTAACACCTAACACAGGGATCAGTTTACTAAACTGTGGTAAAAGAGGGCCTGCGCTAGAATCAGTGCGTGTTTTTGACATGCGCTGCGGCCTCCTTTTACCGCAGCGGGTAAAAGGCCTCCTTTTTCCCTGAAAAGAAATGGCTGTGCAGTAAGTGAACCACTTACCAGGTAGCCATTTCTGGGGGAGTACTTACCGCCACCCGTTGAGGTGGCGGTAAGGGTTCCTGCGGTAACCGGGCCGCGCACAGCACTGCCCCGGGATAAGCACCGGAGATACAAAAATAGAAAATATATTTGCAGTGCCAGAAATGGTGTATGCTGGGGGTGGGAACTACTGCCGGGGTGCTGCGGTAGCCCGGTGGTACGCGCTGCAAACCAGTTGCTGCGCATCAACCCTTTGGTAAAAGGGCCCCTAAAAAAGATGTGGTCACAAATTATTCATTTCTGATACACTTGTTCAGTTATGTTTTTATTATCAGTCCTGAAACTGAGTTCTTCAAGACTCAGATGACTTTGAGGTAAATAATTGATCCCCAGTTCCTGATTCGTCACTATTTGTAAATAATGTATTTGGTGCAGGGGCGTAACTGGGTTGGGACACGAGAGCCTGGGCCCCTGCAAATTTCATCCGGGCCCCTGGTTTTGCTGGCGGGGGTCCCCAACCCCCACCAGCCGAAGCCTTCTTCAGTGCCAGTCTCCGGCGCGCCGCGTTCCCTGTGCTCTTTCTTCCTCCTGACGTCCTGCACATTCCTTTAAGTGAAACTGAGCATGCACAGGACGTCAGCAAGAAGAAAGAGCAGGGCAGCGAACATGGCTGCGCTGGAGACCGGCGCTGAAAAAGGCTTTGGCTGGTGGGAGTTGGGGACCCCCGCCAGCAAAGGTATTTGCATTTTCAGGGGGGGGGGGTGATGAGGCGGTGAGAGGAAGCAGCGAGGAGGTGAGGGGGAGTGACGAAGAGGTGAAGGGGAGGGAGAGCGTCGAGGAAGCTTGGGGGGTGAGGCGGCGGGGAGGACAAGGCAGCGTGGTGGCAGACTAAAATGTGTCCCCCAACCTCGGGCTCTGGCCCCCTCCCACCACGAGGTCTGGCTATGCCCCTGATTTGGTGTACAGTGATTTTAAAAAATACTATAAAATGGTTAGTGGGCTGCCACCTCATTCTGTAGCTTCATCAAATAGAGCAGCAGGAAAATTCAATCTAGATAACTCATAATTTTCACGTAACTCAAGTTGGCCAGCATGTTAGCTGAGAGGTGAGCAACATCGATTTGAAATGCAATGCATTGTAGTGTGGGGGGTGACATTTATTATTCAGTTTCCCTTTTTTGTTATAGGTGCCATATTCTGAATTGGGTGGAAAAACATTGGTGATGAATGTGTACGACTTTGATCGCTTCTCCAAACACGACATCATTGGAGAGGTTAAAGTGGCTATGAATACGGTAGACTTTGGTCATGTGACTGAAGAATGGCGGGATTTGCAAAGTGCTGAAAAAGAAGAGGTAAGGAAACTTTACATGCATTCATGTACTTTACATACTGTCTTCCAGACATTTATTTTTGGCCTTCAGTAGAAGAAGAAACTAGCTTGATCTTCTGCGTCTAATCTAATCTTATCTAATCTAATGCGAGACTTATTCACCACACAAATCCCAGTTGGAGGTTCTAGGCGACTTACATCTCAAGAAGCCCGTTAATTACATTTGGGGAATTACATCTATAAAATAACTAAAAATATTGAACAATGAAATAAAAAATGAAAAATAAAATTCCCATAGATCCATTATAGAAATTAATCAAAATAAACACAGTGAAATCAACAAGAAGAAAAAATGATGTGTCCAAGATGAATTTTAAAAAAAACGACTTGGACAAAAGTTGAATCAGCAGATCTGACAAATCTGCGTATAATATATGAAAAATGGTACAAACAACTTTAAAAACAATGCGAGCTGGTAAAGGAAGCCAATGAAGCATATGAAGACGATCGTAAATATGATCGTAATCCTTAATGAGACAAATTAATCGAGCTGCCGTATTTTGTATCATAAGCTGTTGATGGCAAATATGAAGAAAGTTGACAAGTTCTTGTGGTTGTCTATTTGATGTTGGATGAATATGTCCTTTGTGTTATCTACCCGTTTGTACATGGTCTTTCTCAGAGTTTCCAATTGTTGTATATAAGATTTTTGGGATAGATTGTACGTTTATTCTCTTTTGTTCAGTTTAATCATGCTTCATAATGGTAACACAAGAAATGATGTCTGTAGTTTGATGGACTTTTGCAATGGTTGATTAATTTTTTTAATTGGCTGTAACGTATCCTGCCAAGTATATACATATTTCTACTGGGAATCCTTGGTGTTTGCTGTTTTTTCAAATCATCTTTGATATGTTTTTTCATCGAGGCTAGAAGAAAATAAGTGATTTCCAGATAATGTAGCATATCATCAGCTATTCCTCTTCCAGGATAGTTTTAATTCTTTCTGAAAATGACAATTCATTCTTTCCAAGCAAAAGTTCATAATAGGGTTAGTGAAGCATTAAAAATACCTAGACAAAGGATGAAATTAGATTCTTGTGTGCAAAACTGTAGTCTACCCACCATTGCTTTTCCTTCGTTTTGGTAGTTCATTCCAATATTGTATGCGCTGATCTGAAGCCGACATTGAAACTTTCATTTATCTATCATCCCTGATATCAAACTAAACTTCTTGTAAATTGAAAATGAATCCTGCATTCTTATGATTAACAAAGTAGTCTATGATCCTACTGGTAGGAACTTCTGCAGCAACCCCCTGATTCTTTAAAGGTCGCCCAAAATTGTGCATGCAAATTTAACTGAATAATGAGCCAATTAGTGCCCGTAATTGTTTTTTTTTAACAAGCAATTATTGGCATTAATTAGATTTAATTGGGACCAACGCGTGTAAAGTTAGGTGCGGTCCAAAAAAAAGGATATGGAAATGGGAGGGTCATGGACATTTCAGAACGGAACAGGGATGTGGTTCTGAGTTACACACATAATTACAGAATAATGGTGCTCTACGAGTAAATTTAGGGCATTTGCGCTATGTTTTCATTGGCGCAAATGGCCATGCCTAAATTTATGCATGACTCTCCACTTAAGCATGTATTCTATAAACCACGCTGAACTTTAGGCGTGGCTTATAGAATACTGTTTAAGCAGCTATCATTTGGCGTTGACTTTTTTAGGTGCTATGCCCCAGATTCTATATAGCGTGACTGGATTTCCATGTGGAAAGCAGGGCATATTCTACTACAATGCGTGTAACATAATTGGCTTAACAAGCCAATCAGCGTTTTTTACCACACTTTACAAGCAATAATAAGTGCTAATTGGCATTAATTAGAATTTATGCGCACAAATCCCTAAGTATATTCTATAATGCATTATGCCTAAATGTTAATGCGTACAGGCAAAAAGGGGCATGGTTATAGGTGGAGAAATGGGCATTTCGTGGGTGTTCTAAAATTTATTTATTTATTTATTTGTTGTATTTGTATCCCACATTTTCCCACCTATTTGCAGGCTCAATGTGGCTTATGACTCAGTGCGCATAAATCTATGTGCAGGGATTTATGTCAGGATTTCATTGGTGTAAACGGCTGCACGTAGTTTTAGTCACAGTGAGGTCCACCTAAGCGTACTCTATATACTGCACATAAATCTAAGCATTTCTTACAGAATATGCCTAGGCGGAAAAGTATGCTGCTCGGATTTTTTAGGCACCATATATACTACTACTACGTTTCATTTCTATAGTGCTACTAGACGTACGCAGCGCTGTACACTTGAACATGAAGAGACAGTCCCTGCTTGACAGAGCTTACAATCTAATTAGAACAGACAAACAGGACAAATAAGAGATAAGGACAAAGAGAAGCAAGATTCCGGAATCCCAAAGAGTAACAAGATTCTGTGCAGAATCCCAAAGAGTAGCAAGATTCCGGAATCCCAAAGACTACTACTACTTATTTCTATAGCGCTACTAGATGTACGCAGCGCTGTATACTTGAACATGAAGAGACAGTCCCTGCTCGACAGAGCTTACAATCTAATTAGGACAGACAAACAGGACAAATAAGAGATAAGGACAAAGAGTAGCAAGATTCCAGAATTCCAAAGAGTAGCAAGATTCCAGAATCCCAAACAGTAGCAAGATTCTGTACAGAATTCCAAAGAGTAGCAAGACTCCGGAATCCCAAACAAGATTCTGTGCAGAATCCCAAAGAGTAGCAAGATTCCGGAATCCCTTACAATCTAATTGGGACAGACAAACAGAACAAATAAGAGATAAGGGAATTACTAAGGTGGGGATGATAAAATAAGGGTACTGAACAATATAGAATCCCCCCACTCCCATATATTGAATCTAGCCCTAAATATTTTCCATTACAGTGGTTCAGAAACTGTTATTTAAGATAAGAATCTCATTTTGCATTTATGTAACATTTATTTTAGCTTCAAAATCTTGGTGAGATGTTTATCATAGTAATAACGATAGCTGGGATCAAGCCTTTCTTCTTAATACTGCCTTGACAAGGTAAAGACCTGAAGCGAAGCGTTCTCTCTAACGCATTAACTGTTGAAAACTATTCTCACCATTAGTCATTGCTATTTAAGTATTGTTGGACTGTTTGTTGCTATGAATAAGAAAACCTACATTCTGTGAATATTCTTAGTTGTTTGGTTCAGTGATTGCATGGTTTAGATGAGAAATCTTAGGTGGTGCAGTGGTTCAAATTTAATGCACAATCTCATTTCCCATTCCTCCGCCCAGTAAAGATTGAGTAGGTTGGGTGGCAATATTAACAGCCCCAACCTGGAAGTGTAACCAAATATTGCTGTAGGGTGACATCTACTGACTGAGTTAAAATTCCCTTATATCACGTTCAACGGGAAGCTGAAATCTACTATTCTTTTCAGAAGTCTGTCACTGCAATGGCTCACCTAGATGTGAGGAAAAGTGATATTAAAAATGAGGAGAAAACCCTCGGAAAACTGTTAACGCAGTTGGGCCAAATTGCTACTGAATGGGATACGCAAAGAAGTTGATGGGAAAAATAAATATCTCATTCTAAAATACACATGTGTTTCTTCTAGAAAATGGTACTTTAAGAATTGTTAAATTGAGTCAAAATATTCATGTATAATCCTTCTCTTATGTAAATCAGTACATTGAGGAGTTAATTTTAAAAGCCTTGAACAGCTTCTACACATTTAAATTGCAATTTCAGAATTCTGCTATTTACATATTTAGAAGCCTGGACTCAAAGGAAGCATGTCATGGTTGTAGTTTGGGGGGAGGACACAAAGGTAGTCATGAATTTTCCATTTTACATATATGCCAGCCAATAGTCAGCATGCGGCTGTCAGCATTTTTCAAAACACTGACCACCGTGGGCAAATTTAGTCCCAGGTATTCAGTGCAGGGCCAGGACCTGCATCAGATGCTCTTTGCTCCTCTGAATCCCCCCTCCCTCCTCCATGACCCCAGTTCCCCTCTCTCCTTTCCCACATATATCAACATCATCCTAGGCCCACCCCTTACCCCTGTAGGCCTACCCAGGGCCTACCTGTACATACCTGGTGGTCCAGTGGGGTCATATGGGCAGGAGCGATGCCCACTCAATCCTGCCTGTCACAGACGCCAGTGTAAAATGGCTGCTGTGACTTCTAGCAACAGTTTTACAATACTTCCTAGTACTTGGCTGAGGAGAGGTACCTTGGGGTGATGGTGTCTGAGGATCTCAAGGTTAGGAAACGGTGCGACAAGGCGGTGGCTGTGGCCAGAAGGATGCTAGGCTGCATAGAAAGGGGTATAACCAGCAGAAGAAAGGAAGTGTTGATGCCCCTGTACTAGGCATTGGTGAGGCCCCACTTGGAGTATTGTGTTCAGTTTTGAAGGCCGTATCTTGCTAAGGATGTAAAAAAAACTTGAAATGGTTCAAAGACAAGCAACAAATATGGTATAGGGTTTGCTTACCAAGATGTATGAGGAGAGACTTGATGACCTGAACATGTATACCCTGGAGGAAAGGAGAAACAGGGGTGATATGATACAGACGTTCAAATACTTGAAAGGTATTAATCTGCAAACGAACCTTTTCCGGAGATACGAAGGCGGTAGAACGAGAGGACATGAAATGAGATTGAAGGGGGGCAGACTCAAGAAAAATGTCAGGAAGTATTTTTTCACAGAAAGAGTGGTGGACGCTTGGAATGCCCTCCCGCGGGAGGTGGTGGAGATGAAAACGGTAATGGAATTCAAACATGCGTGGGATAAACATAAAGGAATCCTGTTGAGAAGGAAAGGATCCTCAGAAGTTTAGCCGAGATTGGGTGGCAGAGCCTGTGGTGGGAGGCGGGGCTGGTGGTTGGGAGGCGAGGCTAGTGCTGGGCAAGACTTCCTACGGTCTGTGCCCTGAAAATGACAGATACAAATCAAGGTAAGGTATACACAAAAAGTAGCACATGTGAGTTTATCTTGTTGGGCAGACTGGATGAACCGTGCAGGTCTTTTTCTGCCGTCATCTACTATGTTACAATGTTTTTTAATCTGAATGTTGACTCACAACCTGTAATTGAAAAAAGAATGGGAACACCCCTGGTAGATGCCGCATTAAGGGCTCCTTTAACAAAGCAGCGTTGAATGCGAAGCAGCCCGTTCAGCACACGCAAATCGGTAGCACTAATTTGTCAAAGGAACCCTAAATTTGCAGCTACGTTGCAGTAAAATCCTGCAAAAAGCTGCAGTAACTGCAAGTTTATTGAAAGGGCCCCTTAAGGAGCGGAGGACATAATACTCAAAGTTGATTTCACTTAATGATAAATCACACTTGTTATCTGGGGTTTGTCGGAGACCTATTTAAGGAAAATAACTGTTGTATTTTTATAGCGATAAGCCATAACAATTTCTGTTTTATTTGTAGCAGAATTATATTGAAAGTTTCTTGATAGTTTCATTAAAAAAAAATAAATGACAATTGAGCATTGGGTAATTTCTTTTAAGAAGCTCAAGTATAATTTCTTTCTAATATATATTTTATCATTTTTACAGTGATGCTAGACATACACAAAAACTATCCTTTCTCAAGTGAGGCACCAGGATGTATATTTTTATGCTAATATTTTGTATTAGTCTTTGTCTTATTATGTTAATAGGCTTCTTGCAGATGCTGAGTTTAATGCAGTTATGTCAATAGTACTGTTAATATAAGATTAAAAATCAGGAGTTGATATTTAAAAGCACTAATGCAGTCGGCATTGGTAGAAAGGGCCCTTTTACTGAGCCATGTAAGCGTCTGCGCATGCCCAACAGGCGCCAATTCCGAGTAACCGCCCAGCTACCGCGTAGCCCTTGCGGTAATTTCATTTTTGGTGTGCATCCACTGCGCGCGTCTGAAAAATATTTTTTCTTTTCTGGCGCGCATCAGCTACGCACCCCAAGTGGCATTTGGCGCGCATAGGTCATTACCGACCGGTTACTGTGTGAGGCTTTACCGCTAGGTCAATGGCTGGCGGTAAGGTCTCAGACCCAAAATGGCCGCACGCAATTTTCATTTTGCCGCACATCCATTTTTCGGCAAAAATTTTAAAAAGGCCTTTTTTACAGGTGCGCTGAAAAAAAATGGTTCTGCGTGCACCCAAAATCCACGCCTACACTACTGTAAGCCATGTTTCAGCGCACCTTAGTAAAAGGACCTCTCAGAAAGCACTTTTGTTTAAGAATCAGCCACTGGTAAACAGATAAATTTTGCCCATGTAAGTCATAAGAATATAAGAAATGCCCTACAAGGTAAAACCAATGGGACATCAAGTCCAGTATCCTATTTCCAACAGTGGCCAATCCAGGTCACACATGCCTGGCAGGATCCAAAAAATAGCTAGATTCCATGATACTTACCTCAAGGGATAAACAGTGACTTTTCTCAAGTCTACCTAATAACAGTCTTTCGATTTTTCTCCAGGAACATGTCCAAATCCCCTCTAAACTCAGCTATTCCAACTGCTATCACCATATCCTCCAGCAATGAGTTCCGAAGTCCAACTATACACTGAGTGAAAATAAAAAAAATATTTTCAAATGTACTTCTTTGCAATTTTATGGCATATCCCTTGTCTTACATATATCAAAAATCACTTCACTTATAACACGTTCAATGTTACTACTGTGGCAAAAATTGGAAAGAAAACTCTCAGAAAATGCAGGCTCTCAAATTTTATGGTAACCTGTCAGCATCAGTCACTGGCAAAAACCTTCCCTTCTTTAATCATATCTCTTTCTTAAATTTTTAATTTTTCTTTTAACTAGAAAAAGCACTTAGCTTTTAAACAGTGTAGAAAGTCAGTTCAGAGACTACCCTGATGATGGCTGCCATTTTGCAGTATTCTGACTACTTCCTCAGGGGGTTCTGACTTATCTTCAAAGTTTAATTATATTGCTTTCTTCTCTTGAGGTGCCTTCCAAAAAAGGTAGAAGATTGATGAGGCAAGATTTCCCTTAGCTAAAAATCTATGCTGACTTTGACTATATGTTCAGTAATTTCATTTTTTATAATAGTTTCTACCATTTTGCCTGGCACTGAAACCTCCCAGATCATGCAGGAACCTTCTCCACAGGTGGCCCCACATCGGTCATCCTCCAAATCCCCGTCCCCACAGATCACCAACAATAGATCTGCAACCCTTCCCATTGGTTCTCTCAACATTCTGGGGTGTACACTATCCAGTCCAGTTGACTCACCATTCTCCAGCCTATCAACTTGACCAACGAAATCTTCCAGGCTTACTGAAATTTACTCCAGCTCCTCCAAATTGTCACCATCAAACACAGTTTATGGCATGGGTCGCTCTCCTACATCTTCCTCATCAAAAACCAAAGCAAAGAATTCATCTAGCCTCTCTGCTATGGCCTTGTCCTCCACTCCTAGTACCCTTCCCACCCCATGATTATCCAATGGTCCACCTGACCCCTCACAGGCCTCCTACTTCAAATGCACCCAAAAAGATTCCACCATGAATCTTTGCCTATACAACAAACATCCCCTCAAATTCTCTCCTTGCTCTCCCCACCAGTGTCATATATCCAACTTGCTAGTGTCTATGCTGTATCCTGTTTTCTTCATTCAGATCCTCTTTCCATATTTTGAAATATGTTCTTTTGGTTATAATAGTCCTCGACCTCATCCTTTAACCATACAGGCTGTTGTTTGGCCTTCCTTTCACCTTTACAAATATATGGAATAGGAGCGTGCAGCCAGTTTTGTTTGTATCCTCTCCAATATCATTTTTGGGAATTTTTGTTTTGTTCAGGATATTTTTTTTGTCATTAAGTCATCATGGGAACAATGTCATTAAGAGTATGTGCACTATTTTGAAAGAGTATGCACCATTCACAAAGAGTACACATGCCAAGCCCTCTCCCTGCCCATCTTCAAGTCTTTGCTTAAAGCCCACCTCTTCAATGCTGCTTTCGGCACCTAACTCTTACCTTTCAGGTAATCTAGACTGCCCCAATTTGACTCCCCCTATCGGACTGACTGTTCACTTGTCCTTTAGATTGTAAGCTCTTTGAGCAGGGACTGTCCTTCTATGTTAAATTGAACAGCGCTGCGTAACCCTAGTAGTGCTTTAGAAATGTTAAGTAGTAAGTAGTACTAGTAGTTTTCCAATGGTGTGTGCACTATTCGCATATGCGAAATGATTTGCATATGCACACACTATCAGGAAAGAGTGTGCACTCTCCACAGAATGTGTATGAAATGTCTTTTCTGCTTGTTTTCATTTGCCAATGACATAAAACAACATGGAAAGTATCGATGATATTTTCTATGTCATTTCAAATGAATGCACCTCCCTAATGTGGAGTACATTTGATCTGAGCTTCCAAGATGATATTTTTGAACAACGTCCGCTCCTAATATAAACTCGTAACTATTTTCCTCATTTTATTGTAGTCTCCCCATCTGAAAGTTCAGGTTCAGGTTTATTTCATTTGATTAACTGTTTAAGGGAGTTCATCAAAGCCGATTTCAGTAAACAAATACTAGTTCACTAGATTGTCTTAGTGCCTTCAGTTATTAAGTCAGATTTGATTGTGTTATGATCAAGTGACCCCCAACACTGACACATCTTGTACCAAATCCTGCACTCTATCAAGAACTAGGTCTAAAATAGCTCCCCCTCTTGTCGACTCCCAGATAAGCTACACCATGTAGCAGTCACCCACTTCACCAGGAATACCATTTCCCCCGTATGTCCCAATGTGACACTTATCTATTTTATTTTTTATTTTTGTTACATTTGTACCCCGTGCTTTCCCACTCATGGCAGGGCTTAGGTACTTATTTGTACCTGGGGCAGTGGAGGGTTAAGTGACTTGCCCAGAGTCACAAGGAGCTGCCTGTGCCAGGAATCGAACTCAGTTCCTCAGTTCCCCAGGACCAAAGTCCACCACCCTAACCACTAGGCCATCCTCCACTCCACTCTAGTCAATATGGGGTAATGGAGAACATCTATCAGTATTGCATTGCCAAACCCATCAGCCTTCCCTGTTTCTTTCAGCACCTCATTATCTGTCCATCTAGCATGGCCGGGTGGACAGCAGCACACACTCACCACTACTCTTTTTTCTTAAGGTGTTCTGGTTGCACAGAGAGAGGAAGGAGGGCTCAGAGGAAGCTAATCCCTAGAGTGCTGCAGGGATGATAAGGGGAAAAAGCCAGCAGGCGCTTTCACAGGGTCCTTGAAGAGTGGGGTTTTAGCCTTGGTAATGACAAGAGAATCACTTAGAAACCCTGGGTTAGGGACATGCCTGAGCAAGGGGAGAGGTGATTTTTGAAACAGAGGGGCCAATGCGCAAAGACACCCATTAAATGCAGGTACCTTAGGAAAAGTTACTGAGTCGCAAACAGCAACCAATGCACAAAGGGGACCACGTGCAAATGAGATGCACAGATCCCCCTTTGTACATCGGTCACTGGCTGTTTGCGACTTCAGCTGTCAAATGCATTTGATAGTGCATAGACCCTCGAACCTGGCCTCCCCCTGTCACCGCCACTGCCCCCCAAAACTTTCCCTAGTGGTCCAGTGGACCCTGGCCTTGACCCAATCCTGCACCCTGACCCCAAGACTTTAATAAGACCCCCCCCTAGACCTCCCCCTGTGTGCCCCCCTGGAGCCCAAAAAATCCTTGGAGGTCCAGTGGACCCCCTCCCAAGCCCCAGCAACCAATCCAGTGGGCCCCTGGGTCTGGCCAGACCTCCTAGTGGCAAGCCCTGGTAGTCTAGTAGCATTCCTTCCCTCCACCCCCCAGACCCTCCCATGTACCTTCAAAGTTAGAGGCAGAAGGACTGCCTACTGCCTCTGGTCCCACCCAGAACAAAATGGCAGTGCAAGTAGACTGCTCCCCATAATGGAAATGAGACTTGAAAAATGCCTTTCTGTGGTATTTTGCAACTACATTCAAAGTGGTTTACATATATACAGATACTTATTTTGTACCTGGGGCAATGGAGGGTTAAGTGACTTTCCCACAGTCACAAGGAGCTGCAGTGGGAATTGAACCCAGTTCCCCAGGATCAAAGTCCGCTGCACTAACTACTAGGCTACTCCTCCAGACCTGTCGTTAATTTCTACACGTTAACGATAGGTGCACAGTGCATGGAAATGGCTGTGCATCGCTCAGAATGCTCATTTAAATACTAATGAGCTAATTGTAATACATTTGCATGGGGTTCTCTGTGGCTGCTAATGGCACATGTTAGAGCCACGGAAAACCCCTTTGCGCATTTCTCGCTAAATAACGTTTGCTTTATACTGGCTACAATTAATCTAAATTAAACGTTCCCAGAACAGTAAGCTTTGTGCATCGGGCTCAAAGTAAAGCGCTGCTAAGTACCAGCGGATAGGCAGACACTAGTGATTTAATCAGGCAGGATGCATTGAATATTGACCCCTGTATTGGCTATACAACGATTCACAAGAATGGAATCTTTTTTTTCCAGATTACTGCCTATGAAATATACACATGTAGGGGGCACTGTTCCCTCTAAGCTGAGCAGGAGTCCTCCAACTGTATTGCAACCAGTAGGGGCAGTGCTTCAATATTGTATTTTCAATCTCTAGGGACAGGCAGGTTCACTGGAGTCATGCATAGCTTGACTGTCCCTAGCTATTTAAAATGTGATAATGAAACAGCACCACCCACTGGCAGCATGGAAGGTGGAGGACTCCTGTTCAGCTTAGATAGAACAGTGGTAGGGGGTGGGGGGGATTTATCCAGTGCAGAAAGTCAGTAGAAAAGGAGATATTGGGAGCCGTTTACTAATCCTCCTAGGTTTCTATGTGTATGCAATAGTGGCAGCTGACATAAGAGGATGAAGAAGCTCAGTTTCCTTCTTCACAGAGAGAATTTTTTTGGAAATGTAGTATGATCCTCCTTTCTAGTACTTTCACTGGAGCTCTGAATAAGAGAACAGTCTTATCAAACCATCGGGCATAGAAACAATGACCAGAAACCAATTCATTGGTGACTTCTGTTCGTACTGGAGGTCCCAAGCAGTTGGGCAATCAGCAGAGCACTGAGAAGCATGCCAAGACCCCCCCCCCCCTCCATTTCTCAGTGTGGTCCATTGACATTCTGCAGGGCCAGTAAGCCAGGAGTCATCCAAGGAACAGGAACTCAAGCCAGGGTTGCCATATAAAAAAAAAAATTCCCACCCAAAACAGCCCAAAAACCGCACACACCCCACCCCCGACGTCATCACCCCCGCCCCTTCCGTCATCACCCCCACACCCGCCATCATCAACCCCGCCCCTTCCGTCATCACCCCCTCCCCCGCCGTCATCAGCCCCACCCCTTCCGTCATCACCCCCGCCGTCATCAGCCCCGCCCCCACTGTCACCGCCCCGCCCAATACGTCGGCAAACCCCGCCCAAAACGTCATAAACCCTGCCTCTGTCACCATTAGCCCCACCTCCGCCGGCCGAAAAACCGCCCCAAAACCGGCCCAAAAAACCGCAACCCGCCGCGGGCAAAAGTTTCCCGCGGCGGGTTGTGGAAAACCGCCCAATTGGGCGGGAAAAGCGGCCATCTGGCAACCCTGACTCAAGCGAGAGGAAACAGAAGCACCTGGAGTGGTGAGAGTGACGTAGGTGGGTTGGTGTAATTACTCCCTGATGTAGGCAGATTTAGTGTTGTCAGAAGTGATTAGTCGAGGGCTTTATGACAGACAGCAAGAGGAAGACCAATTAATTAAAGAGGAAGAAATATCGTGCAGTACAGTGTGTCCGTGTATAATTGAATAAGTGCCAAAGCCCCTCCCTGCAGAACTCAAAATAATCTCATAAATGTATAACAGCAGCATTTTAAGCCTCTAGTATCCTCTCATGATAACCTATCGGCAAATGGAAAACGTGTAAACAAAAACAAATGATTTTGAAAAACTGAGACAGAGCAGCATCGTGAGTGACAGCAAAAAACCCCCCACAAAAATCATATTAGTAGCTTCCAGGGCAATGCAACATTTCTTTCTCCGTTGATTTATGTTCTGTAATTCTTTGGAGCCCTTCTTTTCCCTAACTGGTGACTGTTCTAGCTGCCTAGAAGCTCTCACCAAAGCTGTTAGCAAATCCATTTTTGGACCATCTGTCATGCCGTAGTGTAGGGGGAAAAAAAAGCATAATTATGGTCTTTTTCTCCCTTGAGAAATTAAGCCCATCACATAACTGCTGTGAGTTGTCCAGCCTGTGCTGAATAATAATTTTAAACCAGTGCGCACAGCCACCAGTGTATTGGTAGTCTGTTTTGTCTAGTCAAGATCAAAGTCAGCTAAGTTTACATAAATTTTAAGCTCCACTACCTAAAACATCAGTTCTGTCTCTCCCTTGGGAACCCTGTCACGTTAAGTTTTTTTTTTTTTTTTTGCTCTACCATAAATAGTGCTATCTGGATTCGGTGTTCACTGTTTCAAGGACTTTATTTTCAAGATAGAAGTCCTAGAAATTGTTTGCAAACTGAATTCACATTACTCACTCAAGAAACATACCAACAAACCTGGAAAGCGTGCGATTTTACCTAAACAGAAACCGCCATAACGCAAGTTCCAATATCTGCTGCAGGCAAATCAATAAGTTAGGTTTAAGGAAAATAAAATGTATAGAAAGGCAAGACAGATTCCAACATAAAATCTATGCTTTTTTTTTTATCAACGTCCCCTATCCAAGGATTGATTTTCTTCATATTGCAACAATTATTTTGACGCAGCTCAATAAAAAGAAAGACAGAATGAATTGCTGAGCAGTAAAGTGATAGTGCTTTGAAAGATGCTCTTCCATGTGATTGCCCGGTGGCTAATTTTAGAAGCCATTTTTGTAACAGTGTATATTGCTTTTAGTTTCTTGTGGTGTGCAAGAAATCAGAATCAAAAGGACTTATTTATTTATTGGGATTTATTAACCACCTTTATGAAGAGATTCACCCAAGACGGTGTACAGCAGGTACTGTTTAACATAAAACTTACAATTTTGTTAACCACATAACAATAGAAAAATGACCAAACATAAATACAATCAATGAGGTAAACTTGGAAACAGCAAATTGAAACCTAATAGGATTCACAGGAAACAGGATCAAAAATATACACATTTAACAGGACTGCAGAATGACCATGTAACAGAAATAGGTGTCATATCCTGTATAATAATTTGGGCCTCTGCACATCCGTCTGGATGCCTGGGTTCCTAACACCTGGGTTCGTAACACAGTTCCCATTGGTCCGCCGTGGGGATGACGTCACAGGGAGGACCAATGGGAAATGAGAGGGAAAGGAACCCAGCAGCAGGCACCGGAGGTGAGTAAACAATCGCCCTCCTCACTCCCCCCTGCCCTCCCCTTCTGAGTTGCAGGACGCCCCCCTCTTCTCCAAGTTCAACGCCCCCCTCCCCACCTCCCTCCCTCGAAGTGCAAGCAGGACCTCTCCTCCGGCAGCCTCTCGCCTTCCTGCGTGCCGGCTCTAATTTAAAATTTGTTACCTCGGGGTCCGGCGTCAGCATTGAAGGCGAGCGACGCTTCACACTGCCTTCCCATCTGTCTGAGCTCTGCCTCTGGTCCAGCCCTTCTGGATTTTTAAATTAGAGCCGGCACACAGGAAGACGAGGGGCTGCCAGAGGACAGGTCCTGCTTGCACTTCGAGGGAGGGAGGCGTGGGGGCATTGAACTCGGAGGAGAGGGGGGAGTAGAGGGAGGGGGCCATCCTGCAACTTGAAGGGGAGGGGACCCTGGAACTCGGAGGAGACGGAGGGAGGGAGGGGGCTGGAACTCAGACGACAGAGAGGGACAGAGGGAGGGGGAGGGAGGGGGCGATGGAACTCGGAGGGAAGGGGGCTGGAACTCAGACGACAGAGAGGTACATAAGTACATATAAGTACATAAGTAATGCCATACTGGGAAAAGACCAAGGGTCCATCGAGCCCAGCATCCTGTCCACGACAGCAGCCAATCCAGGCCAAGGGCACCTGGCAAGCTTCCCAAACGTACAAACATTCTATACATGTTATTCCTGGAATTTTGGATTTTTCCAAGTCCGTTTAGTAGCGGTTTATGGACTTGTCCTTTAGGAATTCGTCCAACCCCTTTTTAAACTCTGCTAAGCTAACCGCCTTCACCACTTTCTCCGGCAACGAATTCCAGAGTTTAATTACACGTTGGGTGAAGAAAAATTTTCTCCGATTTGTTTTAAATTTACTACACTGTAGTTTCATCGCATGCCCCCTAGTCCTAGTATTTTTGGAAAGCGTGAACAGACGCTTCACATCCACCTGTTCCACTCCACTCATTATTTTATATACCTCTATCATGTCTCCCCTCAGCCGTCTCTTCTCCAAGCTGTATAGCCCTAGCCTCCTTAGTCTTTCTTCATTGGGAAGTCGTCCCATCCCCGCTATCATTTTAGTCGCCCTTCGCTGCACCTTTTCCAATTCTACTAGGTAGGTAGGGAGGGGGCTTAGAACCTTGCTAGCGCCCATTTCATTCCTCTACGAAACGGGCCTCTTTTACTAGTTTATTATTATTATTGCGTGTCGCATTTGACACGCACAAACCCTAGAACAAACCTGTGAATTAAACCAAAAAATTCCCAGACAATAATTGTGCAAGAGAATTTTCTAAGGCCCCACTTGCCTGTAATTTGTATCACTGTTTACCCTAATGAATTTAGCCAGCTTCCATTCTACACATGGGAGTTAGAATATCTACTTGCAAATATCAAAACTTTGTATACAAAAATACAATTCTGAATAATTTCTGCATGTTATCACCATCACCTGTCATTATTTGGAATGAAATGAAACTTGCATGTTGTGGGGTTGGCACAACCTGAACAGAAAATTGGTTCAATTTAGAAATGTATTATTCAGTAGGAATGTACATTTGAAATGACAGGGGATATATAAACTTTTCATATTGTTTCTAACCTAAAATGACAGGAATTAACCCTGAAATGTCAGGTTTCTTTCCAGTGCCATTAAATTTCAGCCATTGTTCCCTAGTAAGTAGCTACTAAACACTAGCCAGAGTTGAAAAGATGCCCTTCAAGTTGAAATGAACTACCTATCAGGAGGAGCTATTCTGCCTCTTGAAAGTCTGCTGTAGCCAGCCCATGGCTAGCTGTGTCTTGCATTTCTGGTCATCTTAGTTCCTGTTTCTTGATTGACTCTTTGCTTTCAGTTAATACTTGTGTGTGCCCTTTTGTGCTGGATGTATTTCTCGGAAGTACAATGACATTAAGACTTTTGTTCTAGTCTAGTATTCAGGCCTCAGGAGTCCCTACTAAGGAATGAACCAGTCAGTACTGAAAGATTAACTCAGACTCAAATTTAGCTGAGTTCTTCTCTCAGCTTTTTTATTTAGGTTACTAACTCGAAATAACAGGAAAAATCCCAAAATGTCAGGTTTCTTCCCAGTGTCATTAAATTTCAGCTCCAGGCCCCAATTAGGGTTGCCAACCGGTTCCAGATTTCCCCAACAGGGTTGATCCAATCCAGGTTTAACCCCATTGCATGCAGGGACTTTGTAGTCTTGCTTTTCTTAGGGAGTCCAGTTTGGAAATCAGAACTGCAGGACCCTGAAAGCAATGGGGTTAAAACCAGGATTAGATTAACCCTGTCAGGCGAATCTGGAGCAAGTTGGCAACCCTAGACCGGCTGAAACCTAGACAGTCCCAGGAGGCACTGTCCCTGTGAAATAAGGCAGAATGATAATGGGATGTGAATGCACAGCCAGGTAGGACAGAAAGTAGATGAGATTCTGGGTCAGCTGCTGAAGATTTGCATGTTATGCACTAATTGAACAATTAATCACATTGAAACAACTAATTATCAAGTATTCCAGACCAAAAATAAAGGTCATGCCATGACACTAGGCAAGAATTGATAAATCAATAGTAACTAATAAAAGAGAAAGGAGGATGGCTGTAGAGGGGAAAAAAAAACCCTAACTACCCAATCAATAGCAGAAACAGGTAAAGCTGAACGACCATAAGTCGATGCCCACTATTCAAGCACTCGCTCCTCTCATTACATAGCAGATGACGGCAGAAAAAGACCTGCATGGTCCATCCAGTCTGCCCAACAAGATAAACTCATATGTGTATACCTTACCTTGATTTGTACCTGTCTTTTTCAGGGCACAGAGCGTATAAGTCTGCCCAGCACTAGCCCCTTCTCCCAACCACCAGCCCCGCCTCCCACCAAAGGCTCTGGCACAGACCGTAGAAGTTTGCCCAGCACTATTCCCCGCCTCCCAACCGCCAGCCCTGCCTCCCACCACCGGCTCTGGCACAGACCGTAGAAGTCTGCCCAGCACTATCCCCGCCTCCCAACTGCCAGCCCTGCCTCCCACCACCGGCTCTGGCACAGACCTTATAAGTCTGCCCAGCACTATCCCCACCTCCCAACCACCAGCCCCGCCTCCCACCACCGGCTCTGGCACAGACTGTATAAGTCTGCCCAGCACTATCCCCGCCTCCCACCACCGGCTCTGGCACAGACCGTAGAAGTTTGCCCAGCACTATTCCCCGCCTCCCAACCGCCAGCCCCGCCTCCCACCACCGGCTCTGGCACAGACCGTATAAGTCTGCCCAGTACTATTCCCTGCCTCCCAACCACCAGCCCTGCCTCCCACCACCGGCTCTGGCACAGACCGTAGAAGTCTGCCCAGCACTATCCCCGCCTCCCAACTGCCAGCCCTGCCTCCCACCACCGGCTCTGGCACAGACCTTATAAGTCTGCCCAGTACTATCCCCACCTCCCAACCACCAGCCCCGCCTCCCACCACCGGCTCTGGCACAGACTGTATAAGTCTGCCCAGCACTATCCCCGCCTCCCAACCACCAGCCCCGCCTCCCACCACCGGCTCTGGCACAGACTGTATAAGTCTGCCCAGCACTATCCCCGCCTCCCACCACCGGCTCTGGCACAGACCATATAAGTCTACCCAGCACTATCCCTGCCTCCCAACCACCAGCCCCGCCTCCCACCACCGGCTCTGGCACAGACCGTATAAGTCTACCCAGCACTATCCCCGCCTCCCAACCACCAGCCCCACCTCCCACCACCGCCTCTGGCACAGACCGTATAAGTCTGCCCAGCACTATCCCCGCCTCCCAACCGCCAGCCCTGCCTCCCACCACCAGCTCTGGCACAGACCGTAGAAGTCTGCCCAGCACTATCCCCGCCTCCCAACCACCAGCCCCGCCTCCCACCACCGGCTCTGGCACAGACCGTAGAAGTTTGCCCAGCACTATTCCCCGCCTCCCAACCGCCAGCCCCGCCTCCCACCACCGGCTCTGGCACAGACCGTATAAGTCTGCCCAGTACTATTCCCTGCCTCCCAACCGCCAGCCCTGCCTCCCCCCACCGGCTCTGGCACAGACCGTAGAAGTCTGCCCAGCACTATCCCCGCTTCCCAACTGCCAGCCCTGCCTCCCACCACCGGCTCTGGCACAGACCTTATAAGTCTGCCCAGCACTATCCCCACCTCCCAACCACCAGCCCCGCCTCCCACCACCGGCTCTGGCACAGACCGTATAAGTCTACCCAGCACTATCCCCGCCTCCCAACCACCAGCCCCACCTCCCACCACCGCCTCTGGCACAGACCGTATAAGTCTGCCCAGCACTATCCCCGCCTCCCAACCGCCAGCCCTGCCTCCCACCACCAGCTCTGGCACAGACCGTAGAAGTCTGCCCAGCACTATCCCCGCCTCCCAACCACCAGCCCCACCTCCCACCACCGGCTCTGGCACAGACTGTATAAGCCTGCCCAGCACTATCCCCGCCTCCCACCACCGGCTCTGGCACAGACCGTATAAGTCTGCCCAGCACTATCCCCGCCTCCCAACTACCAGCCCCACCTCCCACCACCGGCTCTGGCACAGACCGTATAAGTCTGCCCAGCACTATCCCCGCCTCCCAACCGCCAGCCCTGCCTCCCACCACCAGCTCTGGCACAGACTGTAGAAGTCTGCCCAGCACTATCCCCGCCTCCCAACCACCAGCCCCGCCTCCCACCACCGGCTTTGGCACAGACCGTATAAATCTGCCCAGCACTATTCCCCGCCTCCCAACCATCAGTCCCGCCTCCCACCACTGGCTCTGGCACAGACCGTATAAGTCTGCCCAGCACTATTCCCCGCCTCCCAACCATCAGTCCCGCCTCCCACCACGGGCTCTGGCACAGACCGTATAAGTCTGCCCAGCACTATTCCCCGCCTCCCAACCACCAGCCCCGCCTCCCACCACCGGCTCTGGCACAGACCGTAGAAGTCTGCCCAGCACTATCCCCGCCTCCCAACCATCAGTCCCGCCTCCCACCACCGGCTCTGGCACAGACCGTATAAGTCTGCCCAGCACTATCCCCGCCTCCCAACCACCAGCCCCGCCTCCCACCACCGGCTCTGGCAGAGACCGTATAAGTCTGCCCAGCACTATCCCCGCCTCCCAACCATCAGTCCCGCCTCCCACCACCGGCTCTCAAAATGAACAAATATGATTTCACTTTGTCTCTAGAATCCCACGTTCCTTGCATCTCTTCTCTGGCTGTAGCGAACAGATGTCGTAGACTTTTGATACATTACTAAGCAATTTATACCTCATGGATGCAGCTATTATAAAATGATTTTAAGCAGCACTGTACGCCTACCATTTCTATTATAATAGGCCAAAGATTTACCCCTCCAACCAGGACAAGAGCCATATAATTTTACTGTAATTATGTACGAGCATGCCAGTTGACTTCTTACAACGTCTTATAATTCAAAGGAGGGGGGGGGGCAGCCTTCGAATATATTATGTTTCATCTCTGTGTTCTGCTTAAACTATTCATTCAGCAAAAAGCCTTGTGACGAGCGATAGTTAATAAGTTTTCCATGCTGTCAAAACTAATAATATCAACGTTCTGTTATGAGTTAAATTAATTTTGTTTTTGTGCACTGACTTGCATAAGCTTGAGTGACATTTAAAAATGTGATCAGGCAGGAGATGAGGCGAGGCCAAGTGGCAAAACAGAGTGAGATGCAAGCATTAAAGCAGAGCAGGCAGCTGCGGGGCATCGGTGCAGAGAGGAAGAGCTGACACATGTCACCTAAGCCAGCTCTGGATACTGTTTTTAGCGGTGAGAGGAAGTCTTTTGGTAGTTGTCATGGTGGTGATTGGAGAGGGGGGGGGGGGGGACATTCTCTTTATATTTCGTTGCTTCTTTTGTTTGTAAGGGTGACATTTTAACTCCAGCTGAAGCTCGGAGATGTTTGATCCCCTTGACCCCTGTTTTTGAAATAACAGAGCATCCTTTTCTCTTTAATGTCTGATTCCAAGTGCCTTCAAACACAACTTCCTTTTTGGACCACAAAAGGCGAGAGATGATTGTAATGGCTTTCTAAACGAACAACACCAAAGTGACATTTTCAGGACTCTCTAATGGCGGTGTTTATCTTCTACTTCTTCCAGCATATTTTTTTATTTTGTTATTGATTTTTTTTTTTTTCTAATGCAGCCGCTGTCTATAAATCATTCAAAAGTCCCATAGAAAGGTGCAGGCCGAAGGCTCGGTGAGTACAACAGTGGCGTAGCAGGGGGGGCTGCCACCCGGGGCGGGGCGGTTCGCCGTTGCACCCCCCCTCGGGTGCAGCACGATGACACCCCCCCCCCTCGGCGCATCGACACCCCCCTCCCCCCACGACCAGCTCCCGCACCCTACCTTTAAAAAGAATATCGGAATCCGAGGCAAGACGCAGCGCCTCGCGCCTGCCCTGCACGTAAAAGAAATGTGAACCGTCGGGCCTTCCCTCGCTCTATCTGTCCCGCCCTCCGCTGACGCAACTTCCAATTTCCGCAAGGGCGGGACAGACAGAGCGAGAGAAGGCCCGACACTCCACATTTCTTTTACGTGCAGGGCAGGCGCGAGGGGCTGCGCCTCGCCTCGGATTCCGACATTCTTTTTAAAGGTAGGGTGCGGGAGCTGGTCAGGGGGTGTCGATGCGCCGAGGGGGGGGGAGCTGGCAGGGAGCACCCCCCTGAGCTGACACCCGGGGCGGACCGCCCCTCCCGCCCCCCCCCCCCCTTGCTACGCCACTGGAGTACACTGACTTGTGGGAAATCGGAGTCTGATTCCCACACTCAGCTTATGTTTCTCTGGCTGGAGCTGGAGATGCTGAAGGGCAAGCGTTCAGAGTCCTACTGTGCAAGGATGATAACCTAACAGTCGGACTTGGTGGGAATTTGCGCCAAACTCCCAAGGACGTTTCAGGCTTTGGCCCTTGGCCAAAGGGCTGAATATTGTAGTGTTCTGGCTCAGTAGACTTTGGAGTTGCATTGGTAGCCTAGAGCTGTAAAGGAAACAAAGAAGGTTGCATCTACAATGCACAGATGGCCTACCCCAGCCCTGTATCACCATTAGTGAGCCTAACAAATTTTATTAGAACTTCAATTATAATTCCGTTATGTGTTTGGTTCTTCAAAAAAATATTTCCGCAGGGGGTTACCTGGTGGTAATTGGGCAGCACCACGTGCTACCCGGTTATTGCAAGGTTACCGCGGGAGCCCTTACTGCCAGCTCAATGGGTGGTGGTAAATGCTCCCCCCACACGGCCACGCAATAAGAGCAATTTTACCGCATAGCCATGTCTTTTTTTGGTCTTTTTACCCGCACGTGGCAAAAACGCCCCCCCCCCCCAGTCTGTTTTTTACTGCAGCTTAGTAAAAGGACCCCTAAATTGACTAACGAGCAAATTTAGTGGCAATGATTGGGTGCTAGCAATCAATTATTTATGTTAATTAGAAGCAGTGTGGATTTGCACCCACATCTTGCTAAGCGCTATTCTATAAAGATCCGCGCACAAATCTTGTAGCGCGCAACTCGAAAGGGGGTGTGGCCACGGGAGGGGCATGGGCGGGTCCAGAGCATTCACTAAAGATGTCCGCGGTATTACTGAATACCAGGGATGCGCACCACCTAACTTACGTGCAAAGATTTGAACTAGGTTTTAGTTAGTGTAAATCCTGGCACCCAAAGCTGGGTGTGGATCCCCGGGGCTACGCACTGTTCTATAAAGGGAGCCAATTTGGGTATCATTTATTGAATTTTCCCCTATATGTATTATTATTGCAACATTCCTCTCTTGTTAGGATGAGGGTAGCCCCAGGGGACACACAAAAATTAGTGTAAAATACCTAGCAGAGCCAGTAAGTTTGTCTGTGTTATCTGTCACTATACTAACCATGATAAAGGTTTGTTTCTCTCTGTGCTAACTCTATTGGAAAATGCTGGCCATGCCCTCAACGTAAGTACATAAGCCTAAGTACATAAGCACCGCCATACTGGGAAAAGACCAAGGGTCCATCAAGTCCAGCATTCTGTCTCCGATAGTGGCCAATCCAGGCTTCAAGAATCTGGCAACCCTCCCCCACCCCCACCAAAAAAACAACTTAATTCTTAATAATGTTCAATAGACTTTTCCCTCAGGAATCTGTCCAAACCCCCTTTAAATTCCGTAAGGCCAGCTGCTGTCACTACGTTCTCCGGCAACGAGTTCCAGAGTCCAACTACACGCTGAGTAAAGAAAAACTTTCTCCTATTTGTTTTAAATCTACCGTATTCTAGCTTCATCTTGTGTCCCCTGGTTTTGTTGTTGTTTGAAAGTGTAAACAAACGCTTCACATCTGTCCGCTCTATTCCGCTCATTACCTTGTAGACTTCTATCATATCACCCCCTCAGCCGCCTTTTCTCCATGCTGAAGAGCCCTAACCTTCTCGGCCTTTCCTCATAGGCTTTGAAATTACAATTGTAAGTGTCCATGCAAGACACTTGTCATTTCAAATGGGATGTCGATCCAAACTGACTTACCCCCCTGCTTACTAATGCCGACACAGCCCGTTCAAAGTGTCGGCATTAGCACATGGCAACCGCTAGTGTGGCTTAGTAAACAGGGGGGTTAGAAGGGACGTCTGAACCCATAAATGGTTTGTATATAAGGGGGGAAAAAACATCTTTGCATCAAACCTCCATGGAGAATATTCTGAATTTTGCTTGTGTTGCATTTTTCATAAAATGTCAGAGTGGCTTTCTAGCAATATCCTTTCCAGACTTCTCCTTTCACGAAGAGAGAGGTTTAATTTTTTAAAGGACTTAAAAATGCCCTTTCCTGAAGCAGTAAAAACTGCTGTTGTTGCTATTACAGCCTGATTTCATTCCCACTGAGCTCAATTGCGGTAAATGGTACCTGGATTTATCTAAATTTAATGAAACAGGCTAAGCGTCTGAATTAGAGGCAGCTTTCTGATTGGCAGCTCACTGTTCTAAAGGAGTAGGTTAATAGCTGTGAACCTCGCAGCTGGAACTTTCTTAACACTAACCAGTGGCCTCCATCTTGTGATCAAAGTAATTTACTGAAATGAATTATTCAGACAATGAAATTCATAATAGCAATAAAACACCTCCAGAAGATAATCGCACCACCAGAGGCACTCATCCATCTCGCATGGCCCTGCATGGGGCTGTAATCCTTCCATCACAGTACCTCTGTGAATATCTTTTCCAAATTTTTTTTATAACATGATTCTTGTTTTCTTCCTTGATTTGCAATTAGACTTTAATTTACAAAATTAAGGTCTCATTACTAATGCATGTTAATTCCAGTTAAGCTCGTAGGAGACAGTTCTACCACTGGACCACAGGTGCCCAGTATAAGAGGCTTGGGGAGCCTTCCCCAGCCCGAATTAGGATACTCCCCACCTCTCACTGCCCTCCCCCCTAATGTTGCTGCTTCTCCAGACCACTAGCAGCAGCAGCAAAACATCAGAAAACAGCTGTGGGGGGTCCAGCCTCTATGAGCACAACTGCTGGCTTCATCTTCTTTGACTTCAACTTCCATAGAGGGGATGAGACCCACCGATGTTTTCTTTTTATTGCCAATGCTGTGGCTGGGATGCTGGGGGTAGATAGGGGAGGGAGCATGATGTGGGGAAGGTGGAGAGAGAGAGGGGGAAAGGCTGGGTGGAAGAGGGAAGAGAGAGAAGAGATGTTTTATGGTAGGGGAATGAGAGGGGGAGATGCTGTACTGAAGTGAGAAAGAGGAGACAGGCTGGATGGAAGGGGGAGAGGAATGGGAGATACTAGATGAAAGGGGGAGAGATAAAAGGGAGATCCTGAATGAAAGAAAGAGAGAGAAAGGGAAAAGGCTGGATTGAAGGGGGAGAGGCCAAATGGAAAGGTGAAGGAGAGATGCTGGATGGAAGGGTGTGAGAGAGAGTAGAGATGCTAGATGGAAGAGGGAGAGAGAGGAGGGATCTTGCCGGGTATTTGTGACCTGGATTGGCCACTGTTGGAAACAGGATGCCGGGCTCGATGGACCTTTGGTCTGTCCCAGTATGGCAACACTTCTGTACTTAGGATTCTGAATGGAATCTTGCTACTCTTTAGGGTTCTAAATGGAATGTTGCTACTCTTTGGGGTTCTACATGGAACGTTGCTACTATCTGGGTTTCTGCCAGGTATTTGTGACCTGGATTGGCCACTGTTGGAAACAGGATGCTGGGCTCGATGGACCTTTGCTCTTTCCCAGTATGGCAATACTTATGTACTTATGAGGGATGCTGGATGGAAGGGAGAGAGAGGATAGGGACTTGATGGGCGGAGAGAGAGAACGGTGAGAGGCTGGATGATGGGGGAAGAGAGAAAGGGTTGATGCTTGATGGAAGGAGGAGACATAAAGGAGATGATAGCTTTAAGTATTTTGGAATTACTTTTGATCACCAACTTTCATTCAATTGTCATAGTCCTGCCATAGTGCCAATTTAGATCTATTTGTAGTTTCTTGGTTGAATCTTACCAACAAATTATTCTTCATGCTACTGTGACATCCTGATTAGACTACTGTAATATAGTATTCGCAGGTCTACTGCAGGTACCCCCTTGGAGGCCCGGGCCTGGAGAATTTTGTCCCCCCCCCCCCCCCCCCCCCCCCCCCCTCTCTGCGGCCCTGACCCTGAAAACTAGATTGGCTAGGGGGTTATTCTATGACTGGCTTGAGAAACACAGGTGTAGATGATATTGTAAAATGTGTAGAAACCATAAGGACCGGAAGGAAGGAAGATATTTCACTGAGGGCTCCTTTTACTAAGCGGTGGTAAGCCCGATGCAGGCTTACTGCTCGCTTTACAGGGAGTACCGCCAGGTTACTGCAGCAGCCTGGCGGTAATTCCCACCCCTAGCACGCCATCATTTCCAGCGCTATAAAAATGTATTTATTTTTGTAACGCAGGAATGTACCCAGCAGTAATCGGACAGTGCTGTGTGCTGCCCGGTTACCATCGGGTTAATGCAGGAGCCCTTACCGCCACCTCAGTGAGTGGCGGTAAGCAGGGCCGTCAAGAGACTGGACCGGGCCCGGGGCAAGGCTGCCCCCCCCCCAAGGTCGCCACCACCGCTCCCCCCTCCACCCCCCCCAGGTCACCGCCATCGTTCCCCCTCCACCCCCCCCCCCAAGGTCGCTGCCGCCGCCGCAACCACTCCCCCCTCTACCCACCCCCCTCCATCCGCCACCGGGCCAGGCCCCCTGCATTGAAATCACAGCGCCTCTCACCTCCGTGTGAAAGCGCTGCAGGCAGCAGGGCAGCAGATCGCCTCCCTTTGGCCCTCCTTCCCTCCTTGTGTCCTGCCCTCGCGGAAATTACGTCAGACGAGGGCGGGACACAGGGAGGGAAGGAGGCCCGAAGGGAGGCGATCTGCTGCCCTGCTGCCTGCAGTGCTTTCACACGGAGGTGAGAGGTGCTGTGATTTCAATACAGGGGGCCCGGCCCCATGGCAGACGGTCGATGACGGAGGGCAGGTGGGACTGCAGCGCCAGGCCCCCTTGGAGGCCCAGGCCTGGGGAATTTTGTTCCCCATGCCCCCCCTTTCAGCGGCCCTGGCGGTAAGGGTCCCCCCCCAAAAAATGGCTGTGCGGCAAGTGCTTTACTTGCCGCACAGCCATTTCCTGCAGGAAGGCGAGACTTCCCTTTTACCAGCAGCGTGTAAGCCGATGTCAGCACCAGCCCCCTTTTGCCACAGCTTGGAAAAAGGGGCCCTGGGTGTCACGTAGAAACGTGCAGGATGTCAGGAGTCAGGACTCACAGAAACAGATCAGCGAATGCGCCGGAGACCGGCGCTGAAGAGGACTTCGGCTGGCAGAGGTTGGGGACCCTGCCAGCAAAGGTAACTGGCGGCGATAGGGGAGGGTTGGCGACGGCAGGAGGGGGGGGTCAAAAGTGGGGGGGGGGAGGGTCGGCGGTGGAGGGAGCAAAAGTAGAGGGGGCCAGGGCTAAATCTGTGGGGGGGCCCGTGCCCCCGTGGCCCCACCTAGCTACGCCCCTGATGCAGACTAAACAGTCACCTGAGGGGGCAACTGCTGAGGCCGTCAAAGAGCAGCCGCAGTTGAAGCAAATCCATAAATCCTGACAGCCGCACAAACTCAAAGAACCATCAGCCTGTGTTTTCACCCATAGGGAGAGTTGGCAAGATTCAAATAGCCCATTTTCTCAGATTAATAGCTGCTGGAAACGTCTTTCATTATGTATATAGACAGCTGAAACTAAGTTTAATATTTAAAGTGTAATGTTCAGTTATTTGCTTTTACAGGCTGGTTCTGGCAAGGGTGGGGTGATTGTGATTGTTCATTTTTCTAAATCTCAGGGGTGGGTCTGGAAAGCTACTTGAGGATGGGGCCTGGAGTGTGTTATCGCCTTGCATCAGTGGCGTTCCTAGGGGGGCTGACACCCGGGGCAGATTGCCGATGCGCCCCGCCCCCCGGGTGCAGCGCCCCCCCGGAACAGCGCGACGCCCCCCCCCCCCTGGCGAAAGAACCCCCCGGATGCATGCCGCTGGGGGTGGGGGTGCCGTGCGCCTGCCGGCTCTTCGTTTTCATGCTCCTTCTGCCCCGGAACAGGAAGTAACCTGTTCCGGGGCAAAGGGAGCATGAAAATGAAGAGCTGACAGGTGCGCGGCACCCCCCCCAGCGGTGTGCACCCGGGGCGGACCGCCCCCACCGCCCCCCCCCCCCCCCTTGGTACGCCACTGCCTTGCATCAGCCCTATCTGGAGTTCAGATGAGCCTATAGTAAAACTTCTCTTCCATTCTTAATTCATCTATCATAAGGAATGATTAACTCTCTGAGCAGACTGCTACGGTAGGGTTCAAATTATAAATGTTCTCGAATTAATCGGTGCATTTGATTTAAGGCTTTGGAATGATTGCAAAAACAGGGGATATGCGGAAAGGGCAAATTTTCAAAGATTTATCTGCTGTCTGCTGCACAGGTAAAACTGAAGTTACCCCACATAAATCAGCAACATGCAGGTTACGTGAACCGTTTTTTCGGTCGATGATTATAATGGTCACCAGTGGGTTTCATTCATTGACCCGGTTCCAACGATCAGGGCATTTTTGACCCAGTGACGTCTGAGACCTTTTCCTCCTCTCTAATGACAATTATGTGAACTTAAGGTCCGCTGTTTGTTGTAAGTGAATAGTTAACCACTTGAAAATATGGATGGGTTTTCTTAAGATGTACAGATGTGACCCCTTTCACCCTCCTAGGTGATCCTTTCCTTACCTCTCCTATATTACGTATGCCTCTGAGGTATTTGAATGTCTCTGAACTTCAAATACCTCAGAGGCAAAGCCTTTGGTGGGAGGCGGAGCTGGTGATTGGGAGGCGGGGCTAGTGCTGGGCAGACTTCTATGGTCTGTGCCCTGAAAATGGCAGATACAAATCAAGGTCAGGTATACACATAAAGTAGCACATATGAGTTTATCTTGTTGGGCAGACTGGATGCACCGTGCAGGTCTTTTTCTGCCGTCATCTACTATGTTACTATGTTCACATGACATGGTTCCCCTTTCTCAGGTAGCAGAAAATGAGGGAACACCATTTGTCTGTAATTCAGTGCCACACAGTCCTCACCAGCTTTCATTTTTTTAAAATTTTCTTTAAAGGCATTTTGGTGGGGAGAGGCCTCCCTTGTGAACCTGTATTTACTGTTCTGCTGGAAAGTTGAGCTGACAAATAGTTATAAATTTCCTTGCTTGTTTTCCTAGCAAGAGAAGCTGGGTGACATCTGCTTTTCCCTCCGCTACGTGCCGACCGCTGGCAAACTGACTGTTGTTATCCTAGAGGCCAAGAATCTGAAGAAGATGGATGTAGGTGGCTTATCAGGTAAGTGAACAGGGAAATTGTTTCCTGTTGGGCCAGAAATGCATTTATTTGTTTAGTTAGGGGTCCTTTTACTAAGCTGCGGCAAAAGGGGGCGCATCGGTGCGTTTTTGATACCCGCCGAGGCCCCCTTTTTTCCTCAGCGGGTAAAAGGCAGGGATTTTTTTTTTTAAGAAATGGACGTGAATCACTTCAGCTGGGAGCACTTACTTCCACCCATTGAGATGGCGGTAAGGGCTCCTGCGCTACCGCAGCGGAAACCGTGATTACCACCGGGTACTCACTGGTGCAACAAAAATAAAAATATTTTTCTAGCACCGGAAATGGCGCACGCTGGGGGTTGGGAACTACCGCCAGACTGCTGCGGTAGCCCGGCGGTGCTTCCTTTTTAGCGAACGGCAAGCCCGCATTGGACTTACCGCCACTTTGTATTTATATTTCGCCTGAATACCTACTATGCTCATTACAATTTCACATACATAATGAATAAAACATTAAAAATCAGTAAAAGTAAAACAATACCAAGAAATAGAGATTAACAATAACTAAGAATGAATAAACAGAACTGGCTAAGCCTCGCTCTGTACAGCTGGCAAGTAGCCACTAGGGGCAAACTCCTTATCCAGCACCAAAGGTTTGGCGAACAAATAAGTTTTCAGGTACAGTGTCTGTGATTTACAGACAGATGATCAAAAGCCCCGCGCTGTTCCAAACAGCGCTCTAAAATAGCACTGGAACAGCGCGGGGCTTTACCGCACCGATGATCAGAGATAATTGCATGCAAATTTAAACCCGCAATTATATGGGGTAGAAGTGCGGGAGAATTGTGCCTGAGCATACGCTCAGCACAATCCTCCCGTTCTTGTTTGACAGGTTCCCCTGACGATCCCCCCCCCCCCCAGGTTCAGGGAGAGCTGGAGATCTGGTGGGTCTCCAGCCCCCCCCCCCCAACTCCCCTCAACATGTGCAACCAGTCCCTGGTGGCCCAGTAGGTGACCAAGCCCCCCCCCCCCCTAGCGACAGGGGGGCTGGAGGTCCGCTGGACCGCTGGTCCTCCCCCCCAGGGAGGGATGGAGATCCGGTGGGTCTCCAGCCCCCCCAACCCTCCCAGCAAAGGGTCCCTGGTGGTCCAGTGACCAATCCGCCCCCTCACCATTCCTCCCCAATGATCTGCAAACCCTAACGCCAACTTGGAGCTGGCATAGGGTTTGCCACGGCCAGCGACCTAATCTATGGCGTGCTGGTCGCTGATCACTTGGGAATAATATGTTTAGCCCTGTTTAGCATGCATTTGCATGCTAATTGCGTTCAGAGCCCTCAAGCGCGTCGTTTCACGCGCTCGAGGGCTCTGATCATGGGGTGGTAGCAAACGCCAGCACTTGCGCTAACAGCCTCTAGCGCCGGCGTTTGCATCTGATCATCCCCCTGTTAATGCCAACTGGTGGGTTGCTAATCTCCGCAGTGTACTGGAAGCCATTCTCCTGCTTCCCGAAATCTACTCTATATCTTTATATTTCTGCCTGCTTCTGCAATTGGTAATGATTTAAATGTGCATTTATTGATAACTGAATGATGAGATACAGTGTCATGTACGATACCCAAAAGTAGATCGCAAACATTTGCAGACAGTTTAGGATTTGAAAGAATTCTGAAAATTGTTGAATGGATTTCAATTTCACATTGCCTTTTTTTACTGATATTGTTCTTTGTCTTACATATTTATAATGAAAAGACAAGTTAAAATCTAAGGTGTCAATATTCAAAGGAGGCAGGCTGACTATCGAGCCCTAAAGAAATAAAATACATTTTCACCTGTCCACTGGAAACCGGGCTGAGATTGTTAATTCATTTCCTATAAGTCACAGAGCGAGTTTTAGATGGCAGTGAAAAGTTTTTTTTTCTCTCTCTCTCTCTCTCTCCTTTTGCTACCACTGCTAGCCACACAGCTGAATCAGCAAAGAAGATTTCCTCGCTCCTCTGTTCAAAACCAGAACTGCATTGTGCTTCCATTTTTTTTTCTCTTTCCTTTCTCTCTAACTAGTCTGTTCCCTTCATTAGCTTATCTTCCTTTCCCAGCTTTCATCAATTGGCAGAGGCATCTCCCAGGGCTTTGTCATCTGTCCACTCCCCCCTGTCCCCCCCCCCCCCCCCCCCCAACAGATTCTCTCTAGGAAACCTTATCTATTTCTTTCCCTTCAGCAACCTTTGCCTATTCCAGAGGCATAAAGCTTTCTTTTTCTATCCAAAAACCTCTGTCCAAAATTCATGTCGCTAGCTGGCTATCCCCCGTCACCATCCATTTACCATCTAAAACTTGACACAGCCTAGGACAGCATCCTTCAGTGTTGTCCCTCGCCTTAAAACCTACCCTCCATAGTCTCAGTTTCCGAATAGAACCTCTTGTGCCTGTATATACCCGACAAGACCAGCGTTAGTGTCTTATATCTTTTTGCATCTCATTATCACCTGTCACTCCACATTCCATTACAGTGTTCCAAACTGTTTATTTAGCTAATCGCATGCATTAGTGTTATATTCCGCCGCCAAAGCTCTTCGAAAAAGTCATAGATAATGGCAACGGGACTCTTGTAAAGTCTTCATTTCCAAAGAAAATGTAATTTCATTTCTTTCAATTTAGTGAAAGAAATGAAATAGCATTTGTGCAGTCTCTATGTATATAAATATCGTTGTACAACGCCTTGAGTGAACTTCTTCAAAAAGGTGGTAAATAAATCCTAAGAGATAAATAAATATTACAGTTTACATGTGTAGATGTTTCTAAACTTAGGACCAAAATTGAGGACTCTACTTTTGTTCGTATATGTTGGTCCATGTTTTGGAAGCATCTACATATGTAAATAGCAAGATTTACATGTGTAGATTGCACACACATGAAATAACGATCTCAGAAAGCCCATTTAGAGCACTGGGATACATAGCTTTCTAGGGGGTGTGGTAGATGTGTTGGTTGACTGCCCTCCTCCCTAAAATAGACATGTATTTTCCATTTTGCAATGTGAACACCAGGGCCACCGAGAGACTGAGCCGGGCCCGGGGCAAGGCCACCTTTGGGGCCCCACCCCAAGGCTGCCCCCCCCCCCCCTCCAAACACATGTCTATTTGGAATAAATTCTATATGGGCTTTTGCACCTGTCTTCAGGTTCAGGCATGTGCAAGTGTCAAATCAGGGGACCCCCCCCCCCCCCACTCCTTCTTCCTTCCCCCACAGCAAAGAAACCCCCACCCCATCCCTCCAACAACTAAAAAGCACCTACCGCTCCTGATCCCTTTTCTGGTACCTAAAGGAGTTTAACTTGTGTCTTTCAACAATTGTGTTTCTTGAACACTGAAGCAAACTCTTTGGGGAAGTGACAGAATATAAACCACAGATTAAATTAGGTTACAAGTGAACCTTGGATGCCATCAGTGAACTCATATATATTTCAACCCACTGCTAACAGTTTAAAATAATTCATTTTTCCTTCTTTTTGGTGCTCTTTTCTCTTCCTATTGATGTGAACTTGAAATGTTCTCTTTTTGCTACACTGAAATGTATGTAATAGATGATGTGAAAAAAAAAAAGAATTCATTTTTCAAAGCTAAATCCTAATCAAGTCTCAAAGCAACAGTATTCTATTCAGAAGTCTCCTTGCTGTTCTCTCTGTCTTTACGGATGAACTCCCCCTACATTATTATCGAACCATACCTCAGTTGAGAGTCCTTGGGTTGTATATATATAAGTAGAAAAGCATATCATATTCAATATGGAAAAAGTATTTTTTTCTGAAATACTGAATTATATGTATTGTATAATGGGATCTTGCAGTACTAGAGGGTACCATAAAGGGTGAGTGTAACAAATTAAATCGGAGGATGCAATACTACCAGTTCCCATTAGGTGTCAGTATCATCATCATTTTATTGTTTTAGCTCTTCCTTCCTCCCTTCTTCTCCATTGATTTCAATAGATACCTTCTTCTAGTATTATTTTATTTATATACAGCTCTAGAAGTGTACAGAGTAAATAGAAATGAGAAAATACAAGGTTGAAGTGAATTAACAGCCCAAGTAATACATGTGCAAAACTATAGGGAAAAAATAATTTGTTAAATAACCAGAAGCTAGCCATATAATTGTGAGCCAGGTTAAGTGGACCTAAAGATTATCCATTTTATAACAGGGTGCCTATATATATAGGTCTATGTGGTGCCTAATCTATAAAAGAAACTAGGCACCTTCTTTCCTTTATAGAATACTAGTGCTAGAGTTCAAATATGTGCCGATAATTTAGACATGAACACTTAAACCAGCAATGACATAAGAAGAGTAGCCATACTGGGTCAGACCAATGGTCCATCTAGCCCAGTATCATGTTTCCAACAGTGGCCAAGACAGGTCTCAAGTACCTGGCAGAAGCCCAATTAGTAGCAACATTCCATGCTACTAATCCCAGGGCAAGCACTTGCTTCCCCGAGTCTGTCTCAATAGCAGACTATTGACTTTTCCTCCAGGAACTTGTCCAAACCTTTTCTAAACCCAGATATGCTACCTGCTGTTACCACGTCCTCCAGCAAAGAATTCCAGAGCTTAACTATTCGTTGAGTGAAAAAATATTTCCTCCTATTTGTTTTCAAAGTATGTCCATGTAACTTCCTCGAGTGTCCCCTAGTTTTTGTACTTTTGTAATGAGTAAAAAAAATCGATTTACTTCTACTCGCTCTACACCACTCAGGATTTTGTAGACCTCAATCATAATAGAGCTAGTGTGAGTCCTTACATCTGAATACCAGAGATACTCACATGATTTACAGTATTCTATAAGTTACAAGCGTAAGTATGAGCCCCACCCAGACTCCCCCTATGTGTTTGCCTTCCTGTAAAATCTGCAGTATGTAAGGTAAATATGCAAAGTTAAAGAATAGCGCTTAGGCAAAATGATGGCATTTATGCCTGTAAGTGCACCCATCGGGACATATATGCCGTTATTACTACTTAACACTACGACTTAACATTTCTAAAGCGCTACTAGGGTTATGCAGCGCTGTACAGTTTAACAAAGAAGGGACAGTCCCTGCTCAAAGGAACTTACAATCTAATGGTTCTAACATTGATCTGTGTAATTGGTACATAAATGTTTCCGCCCACTTCATAGAATTACTCCCTTAGCAGCGATATTCAACTACCAAACAGATGTTATCCATTTCAGCAGGCCTGAACTAATGGATAGCGCCAGTGGGGTCACTGCAATATACTATGGCCTCCTTTTACTAAGCGGCGGTAAGTCCAACGCGGCTTACTGCTCGCTGGACAGGAAACACCGCCGGGCTACCGCAGCAGCCCGGCGGTACTTCCCACCCCTACTGTGCCGTCATTTCCGGCGCTACAAAAACGTTTTTAGTTTTGTAGCACCGGAGTGTATCCAGCAGGAATCGGGCAGTGCCGCCCGGCTACCACCGGGTTAACGATGGAGCCCTTACTACCACCTCAGTGGGTGGTGGTAAGGGCTACCACCCCCCCCCCCCCCCCCCCCGAAATGGCCGTGCGGCAAGTGCTTTACTTGCCGCATGGCCATTTCCTGCATGAAGACGAGACTTCCCTTTTACCAGCTGTAGTAAAAGGAGGCCTCGGCATGCGTGTAAAACATGCGCCAACACCAGCACCCTGTCCCCTTTTGGCACAGCTTGGTAAAAAGGGGCCCTATGTTCTGCTCTCTTACCTCTACGAATAGGACTAGATTCACTGGCTCCCAATCAAAGAACGTATTGCCTTCAAAATCTGTACCCTGGTTCACAAAATTATCTACGGTGCAGGGGCGTAGCTACGTGGGGCCTGGGCCCCTGTAGATTTGGCCCTGGACCCTCTTGACCCCCCCCCCCCCCCGCCACCAACCCACTGTCAACCCGCCGTCTACCTTTCCTGGCGGGGGACCCCAACCCCCGCCAGCCGAGGTCCTCTTCCTGCGAAACGGCTTCGTTCAGTTTCTGAGTGACATCCTGCACGTTGTACGGCGGTGGGAGGGGGGTTAAAGTTGTTGGCGGCGGGGGTCAGCAATGGCGGCGGGGGGGGGGGAGCTAAAATGTGTCCCCTCACCTCGGGCCCTGGACCCCCCTCTCACCGAAGTCTGGCTACGTCCCTGCTACGGTGAAGCCCCAGGATACATGACAGACCTCATAGACCTACCAGCCAGAAACATATCCGAATCAACACGATCATATCTAAATCTGCACTACCCAAGCTGCAAAGGACTTAAATACAAATCAACTTATGCATCCAGTTTTTCCTACATAAGCACACAACTGTGGGAATGCATTACCAAAAGCCTTAAACAACACACGACCACCTAAACTTCTGGAAATCACTAAAAACCAGCCTGTTTAAAAAGGCATACCCTACCGATCCAACTTAAATGCCTGATCTGTGCAACACAACAAAACTAAAGTACGTAATGGACACAACACAACTCTTCCACTGACTGCTCCACATGAACTTTATTTTGCCACAACATCACTTTGTAATTGCTCGCACCGGCGTCTGCGAACGCATCTCCGGTACTATGTAAGCCACATTGAGCCTGCAAGTAGGTGGGAAAATGTGGGATACAAATGTAACAAATTAATTAATTAATTAATTAAATGAGAAAAAAATGTGTACTGAGAGCTATTCTATAAACGGTGCTCTAAATTGGGTGCTGTTTACAGACTAGCGGGTGCACCAGGATCCGCACCCAGCTTTGGAGGTAAGGATTTACACTAACGGAAAGCTGGTGTAAATCTTGGCGCATACCTCGGTGCAGATTCCCCGAATCCTATAATACTGCACGCATCTTTAGTGAACGCCCTGAAATGCCCATGCCCCTCCCATTGCCACTCCCCCTTTTCAGTTGTGCATCTTTATAAAATAGCACTTAGCCAGATACGGGCACAAATTTACCAGTGCGATTTTGGATGCTGTATATAGAATCCGGGGGATATGGGGCTGAATGTACAGATTAAGTGCTGGCACTTAAGTCGATCCACTGACTGCAGAGGATGAAAATCCGGCCCAGTATATTTATTCCGCCTCACAATAGTTTGAACAGAATAGCTATAATAGATGAATGCACCCTTTCTCGTCTGCCCCTCTATCAGTGTTGGTAATGAAGATTCATTACTTACCACACAAAGGTAAGAAAGTATGGAATGTAAACTGAAGTATATATTCAGTATACTGTACCAGATGCTCTGCCTTTTATTGCATCTTAAATTTAATTAACCATCACATTAAGCTTGACGAAGTTGTCTTGTTCAGAAGACGATCAGTCATACTGAGATTTATAGATGATGTTAAAAAAAAAAAAATAACACCCTGACGTTTTCCACACTTTTTTTTCGCAGGCGAAAGCTCTACAGCTTGAAAATTATCCTTAGGGCTATATTATTTTTTCCAACATCAATACAGCTGCAGTTGTGTATAATTGGGATTCTATTTTAAATATAAGGTTTGCAAGGTGTTTTTTTTTTTTTACAGCACCCTTTAGAAGGATTCAGTTGAGCATGAGAAAATAGTGTGGAGGCAGAATTTTATAAGGCGATGGAAAGTACCTATTAATTATGCAAGTCAAGAGGTTGAGGTTAATAACTTAATTAAAACATGTAAGAACTTAACGCTTTTTAACACGAGCTTAATTTGATGGAACAAGAAAGTGTTTATAATGTACCTTCTTAGCAGGCTTTCTCTAACTGATGCTTTCTCCCTTTTTTCCTGTATGGTTGGTGTGATGGTCCTCGTCAGTAAAGGGAGACCTAGGGGTGGCCCCTGGGTATAGGGGAAGGTAGGGTGGGTTCTTTCTCCTGTGGTGACCATCTTCCCTTTGGGCTGAGTTTTCTGTCGCTCACATTCACCAAAATCTTTGCTGCCCGAACCCAAAACCCCAAGAGAGAACCACAAAGCAAGGGAACCCCAATGGAGACGCAACCGCAGAGTACTCATCGATGAGAATCAAAGCGAGAGTAAGGCCGAGGTCCAACAGAGACTGGAACGTGATAAAGACGCATGTAAAGCCGTATGTGCAGGACGTCAGACTCACAGAAACAGAAGCCTGCGCGGCCGCATTGCTGATCTGCAAGGGCAGGCTTCTAGATGGAATGTAAACACTAGTGGAGGAGTAGCCTAGTGGTTAGTGCAGCAGACTTTGATCCTGGGGAACTGGGTTCGCTTCCCACTTCAGCTCTTTGTGACTCTGGGCAGTTCACTTAACCCTCTGTTGCCCCAGGTACAAATAAGTACCTGTATATACTATGTAAACTGCTTTCAATGTAGTTGCAAAAACCACAGAAAGGCAGTATATCAAGTCCCATTCCCTTCCCCGTTATGGGTTCCCTCTCTGTCTCTAGTGGGGTCACAATAAAGGGGTTTTTTTTTCCCCCCTACCCGGGAAACGGAACTGTTGCCTGTAAACCAGAAGTCCAACATCTGAGGTACATTCCCTCCCTGTTGTTCTGCAGCTAAGCAGGAGCTTTTAATCTTACAGCCCTCTCATCCTGACACACAACGTCAGCCGCATTACTGAAGATGTCGAGATTTCAGAGCTCACTTCTTTAAAAAGATATGGGCTGAAAGGTTGATTATACCTTTGCAGTACATTAATTGCACAAATTAGTCAGGGAACCAAAATAAAAGAAGTTGCTTAAGATACAGCTGGAGGAGCCCATATACACGACAAACGCTTAAAGAATGGAAGAGCTATTTTCAGGGGGGGGGGGGGGGGGAAATACACAAAAGAATTATTGCATTTGTATTTCATAGAACAACGTGGTAGATTGACACTGCTCTGCAAATCCTATACTCTGCGAAGATTCATCTTAAAACAGGTTTGATTCTACTGTGAAAGGCAATATGCTATTATGGAATTATTTTCCTCCATAGTACCCTGAGCTGGTGTATGAATACAGCAGAAAAGCAATAACCATTCATAAGATATGAATGAAATCACACAACAGAATAGATTAATGTGGTCACAAATGCACAAAACGTGGGGTTTTTTTCTTCAGAACTTCAAAAAGGCAGTGTAAATGACTAATACCTTTTTATGTATATAACAAAAGAGAGGGAACGAAGTACAAACTAAAGTCCAAACAAAAACAGCACCACGGGCCTTTAAAAATGGAACACAGTTCTTTAATGAATGAGCCTTGACAAAAAGACCCGACACGGGCCGTGTTTCGGTGACTAGCACCTGAGTCAGGGGTCACAGTGAGGACGTGGAAAACTCGGGGAATAACTCGAATATATATTCCTCTGCAATATATTATTCCTTACCCCACGTCTCATATAGTAAAAGCTACAAAGCAACAAGGCACTTTCACTTTCTCTATCCACGTTTTCCACGTCATCACTGTGACCCCTGACGTAGGTGCTAGTCACCGAAACACGGCCCGTGTCGGGTCTTTTTGTCAAGTGGCCTAGTGGTTAGGGTGGTGGACTCTGGTCCTGGGGAACTGAGGAACTGAGTTCGATTCTCACTTCAGGCACAGGCAGCTCCTTGTGACTCTGGGCAAGTCACTTAACCCTCCATTGCCCCATGTAAGCCGCATTGAGCCTGCCATGAGTGGGAAAGCGCAGGGTACAAATGTAACAAAAATAAAATAGATACTATTGGAGATTCTACATGGAATGTTGCTATTCCATTAGCAACATTCCATGTAGAACGCTGCGCAGGCTTCTGTTTCTGTGAGTCTGACGACCTGCGCAGGACTCAGACTCACAGAAGCAGAAGCCTGCGCGGCCACATTGGTGATCTGCAAGGGCCGACTTCTACATGGAATGTTGCTAATGGGGAACTGAGGAACTGAGTTTGATTCCCACTTCAGGCACAGGCAGCTCCTTGTGACTCTGGGCAAGTCACTTAACCCTTCATTGCACCATGTAAGCCGCATTGAGCCTGCCATGAGTGGGAAAGCGCGGGGTACAAATGTAACAAAAATAAAATAGATACTATTGGAGATTCTACATGGAATGTTGCTACTATTGGAGATTCTACATGGAATGTTGCTATTCCACTACCAACATTCCATGTAGAAGCCTGCGCGGCCACATTGGTGATCTGCAAGGGCCGACTTCTTCATGGAATGTTGCTAGTGGAATAGCAACATTCCATGTAGAATCTCAAATAGTAGCAACAGTGGAGGAGTGGCCTAGTGGTTAGGGTGGTGGACTTTGGTCCTGAGGAACTGAGTTCAATTCCCATTTCAGGCACAGGCAGCTCCTTGTGACTCTGGGCAAGTCACTTAACCCTCCATTGCCCCATGTACAAAATAAGTACCTAAGCCGCACTGAGCCTGTCATGAGTGGGAAAGCGTGGGGTACAAAGGTAACTAAATTAAAGAACTGTGTTCCATTTTTAAAGGCCTGTGGTGCTGTTTTAATATCTTTTTTATGAGAATCTCTGCTTTGAAAATCCTTGATCATTATCCCCCGGAAATATTGTCGCCAAAAGTTTGGCACGGATCCAGCTTAAATTAGTTAACGAGCTACGAAGTATGAATTAATTGGCCTTAACAATGATAATTGTGCTTAATTGGCACGAATATGGTTTTGCGTGCGCATCTGCTTGCTTGCTATTCTATAACCCTGAGCGCCTAAATCCCACAGTGTACAAGTCAAATGGGGGGCGTGGCCAGGGGAGGAGCATGGGTGGGTCGGGGTGTTCTGAAAAGTTACGTGCAGTTATATAAAATAGCACCCTTTATGCTCCAAAATGCCATGAGTTGAGCGCCGGTATATGTTTAACTTTAGGTACAAGAATGTTAAGGTATTATTAGGAAAGGAATGGAAAATAAAAATGAGGATGTTATAATCTCTTTGTATCGCTCCATGGTGTAACCGCACCTTGAATACTGTGTGCAATTCTGATCACCGCATCTCCTGAAGCTAATGCCAGCTTTTACATGGAATACTATGAAAATGTCGCAAAAGAAACGGCCAGAAAGATACTTGTACCACTGTCAAACAATGGGAAGGTCCCAGTCAGTGTGTTGTTCACCACATCAGCAGGGTTTACGGTACCACAACAACCTTGTCGTAATCAGGGCTGCCGAGAGACTAGGCCGGGCCCGGGGCAAGGCCACCCCGCCTCCACCCCCCCCCCACCCCCCCGCCGCTGCCACCCTCCATCGCTCCACCTGCCGCTCCCTGCTGCACCCCCCCCCCCCGCCACTGCCGCACCCCTGTCACACCCCTTCACTGCAGTCCCCGGTCTCACCTGCCTGCCTCCACGGCTCTGGGCCCCCTGCATTCAAAGCGGTAGTCGCAGATTGCCTCTCTTCTGGCCTTCCCTCCCTGTGTCCCGCCCTCATCTGATGTAACTTCCGGTTTCCGCGAGGGCGGGACACAGGGAGGGAAGGCCCGAAGCGAGGCGATCTGTGGCTGCCGCTTCGAATGCAGGGGGCCCGGAGCTGAGGAGGCAGGCAGGTGAGACCGGGAACTGCAGCACCGGCGGCCTGGCGTCGGGCCCCCCTTGGAGGCCTGGGGAATTATGCTCTCCCTGCCCCCCCCCCCCCCCTCGGCGGCCCTGGTCGTAATATCTTATGATAAAATTTGAATTCACCATTTTCTCTTCTGTATCTTGGTTTCCTCAAGGGCCACTGAGATACAGAGCCAGGCCCAGGGCAGAGCTGCCACTACCGCCGCCTCACCCCCCACTCAGGCCGCCGCCCCCCCTCTCCCGCTCAGGCAGCTGCAGCTCTCTTACCTTCCTGCATCTTCTCCTCTCTGTCTGTCACTGCTCCTGTGTGCCGGAACCCAGGTTATCGTGTTAATGCAGTCACCCGGGTCCCGACACATAGGAGCAGGAGAGAGTTAGACCCTGGAGCCAGGCCCCCTGGGAGGCTGGGCCCGGGGGAATCTTGCCCCTCCCCCCCCCCCCCCCACCTCCACCTCTCAGCAGCCCTGGTTCCCTCACTTTCATATAGAATGGAATCAATGCAGTGCTGCAGAAACAATTGACAAGTAACAATTGTCAAGCACAGTGTCTTAATATAAAATATCCTATATAATAATTCTCACTTCCAACGTTCTGTCTTGCCTGGGACCGTGGCTCCCTCGGAGTTGGTCTGCTAGGCTCCATAGATCAGACTGATGTCAGTGGCCGCATTATGACGTGATCCCGGGTGAGAGAAAAAAAAACGGCACAGCTGATCGAATCCCACGAACTGGCACGCGCCCTGCACCGCCAAATAGCTGGTCCACGCTGCTCCAACACCACCGACCACCCAAAACCCCACTGGAGGGACCTCTCCATTTCCTCACGCCAACCCTGCACCTGCTCTGCTGCTCTTGTGGCCTTAGCAGCCGAGAACTCCAGTCCGGACCGCCCTTTCTCTCTTCAAGCGGCTGCAAAAATGCTGCCGACGCTCCGGCCATCTTCCCCGGATCACCGCTGCAGGAACGCGGCCAGGCAAGGCCCCAAATCACCGCCCCCACCTACCTCCCAACTCAGCCCGATACGGCCAGGATTGCTGCCCCAGCTGACATACTGCCTCAGCTCCGCACCAGCCTTGCTGAAGAAACCCAGCTGTGGACACCAGCCCCCTTCCACCTCCCGAAACACCCCAGCAACAGTGCCCCAGGTAAAAAAAATTAATGAATATAACCTTGCTAGCGCCCGTTTCCTTTAAAACAGAAACGGGCCTTTTTTACTAGTCAAACATATAAACGGCGAGTGACCGTACTCACTCGCAAATGCGCAGTAGAGACTTCCCTCTCTGCCCCGCCCTTGCTTCAATGCGTGATGATGGGGGCGGGACAGAGAGGGAAGTCTCTACTGGCATACTGCAGACGTCAGAACCGCTCCCCCCTCCCCCAAAGTCGCCGCCGCCCCTCCATCTGGCCCGAGCACTGTGAACTTACATCACCACGCAGCAGCAGGCACATCAGCAAAGCTGCCGTCGGGCTTCCTTCTCTGCCTTTGTCCCGCCCTCGCCGACGTTACGTCACACGAGGGCGGGACACACAGGCAGAGAAGGAAGCCCGCCCCCGACGGCAGCTTTGCTGATGTGCCTGCTGCTGTGTGCTGATGTAAGTTTACAGTGCTGCTCCGGCCGGGTGGAGGGGTGGCGGCGACTCCGGGGGGGGGGGGGGGCTCTGAAACCCCCCCATTCCAAAAGTAGCCCGTTTTCACGGGCTCAACGGCTAGTATATATATAATACGTGTTCTATGTCTTAAGTCAGTATGTGTGGGCTGAGAGCCTAGAAAAGCAGTAGGTTGACGACGTATAGGGTTAAAACCAAAAGTGTAGCTAAGAATATATCAAAGGAAAGTCGGCATCCAGAGGTCCATCATAGAGGTGGAAATTTTCATCAGGGGGGAAAAAGTTCTGGAACGCTACTGTTGAATTCTGTACAATAAAACAATGATTTATGAGCTGAGGAAACGTTATGGAGTGTATTTCCAGTGCAGCTTAAAGAAAGTCACAGCTCCTGTTAACATTTTCAGGAGTTATGAGAGTAATTCCTTGCATATTGTGTTTAAAATGTAACCCTCAAGACATAGCGATTGACGATTGTACCATTCATATTATGGCATTTGGGTCTGCAAATACAAATTTATGGAAATATTACTGGAAACAGCCTGTTTAGAAAGAATTCCGTATTTAATATTCTGTGCAATAGAAGCAGTTTTTTCACAAGTGACAATGGATGCGGAAATGTTATGTTTGTTTTTTGCAGATCTGCTGAAGCTACAGGGAAGTTCTCGTGTATGATATATATTTAATATACATGGTGGTGTCCATTCTTCCCTGTAAGCTGATTGGGAGTCCTCCAACTGCATTGCTGCCAGCAGGGGGCAGTGCTTCAATATTGTGTTTTCAAGCACTAGGGACAAGCAGGTTTCTTGGAGTCCTGTAGAGCTTGCCTGTCCCTCACTATTGAAAATGTGATTGTGAAACAGCACCACCTGCTGGCAGGAGTGTAAGTGGAGGACTTGCAGTCAGCTTAGAGGGAACAGTGACAATGTCAGGAAAAAACAAGACTCCCAACATATATACGTAAATTTCATAGCGTGCAACTCCAAAGGGGGCATGGTTACGGGAGGGGCATGGGTGGGTCGGGGCGTTCCCAGGATTTAGGTGTGATGTTATAGCATAATGTTATTTATGTGCCTGACTGCCATCAGTTGAGCGTCAGCATTTACAATGGCTTTTGGCAGGCATAAGTGCTTGTGCCCAAAGTTAAGCACAAGATGTGAGCTAAGCTAGTTTTTCGCAAAGAGCGCTCTGTGCAAAATTACCTTTGCAGAATACGTGCATAACACAGATTATCCCAGCATCTAACTTTGAGCTTCATTTAGTGAATTCCTCCCTATAACATGCCCCGGAATGGTTCTTTTCAACCTGGTTAAAAGTTTTAATCGTAGGCATAGTTTGGGGGGCAAGGGGAGAAGTGCCCCCCCCCCCCAAATGAGCTGCTACCCCCATCCTCCAATCCCCTGAGCCACCGGCAGCCTCTGTGAGAAAGCAGCATGCACGCTGCTTTAGATCTGCCTCCCCCCCCCCCCCCCCCCCGGAAGCCTTTCTTTCTCCTTCAACTTCCTGTCCCCGCGTAGGCGGGAAGCTGTAGGAGAGAGAAGGGCTTCCGGAGCAGGTCTAACGCAGCGTGCATACTGCTTTCACTGAGGCTGCTGGCGGCTCGGGGGATCGGAAGACCGGGGGGGTGATACCGGGCGCCACTGGAAGACTCCAGTGCTGTGGTGGTGGTGGCGACGGGGAGGGGGGCTTGGAAATCGAGAGAGACACACCCCACCCTTTGCCCCCCCCCCCAAATGAAACTGCCAAACTACACCCATGGTTTTAATGATCTGGAAGTTCATATGGATCCCTAGTCAAGTGAGGAGTGAAATTTTCAGGCAGTCCAACTTACCCAGTTAAATGGCTTTCAAAATAGTCCTCCCAATGCATATTTCAATTTGGCATATGTACTTTTCTCTCATTTTGTGCATATGGGAAATAAGCCGAATACATTACAGTCCTGTATAATCTTTAAATAAATTCCTAATTTAATGTTCATGCTGACTGTGAAAGTACGGTAATACAAATTATATATACTATAAAATCTTCTAGCTTCCATGTCATAGTACCAACTAATGTTTTCAGGAAGGTATAACTATACATTTTACTGAAGGGTCGGTTCGCAATCAAGGCATCATCCCAGAGTCCTAATGAGGGGAGACGCAGGTGTTTTATGAGCTTCAGCGTTGGCAGTACCCTGCTGGCAGAATGCACAGTCCCTGGAATGTGTCGCTGGCACATTAGGACGATGGCAGACCTTTCTCCGAGATATTTACACAAAGTATCAGCTTTGAAGGGTGGATGTGAATGAGGCAGTTTAAACCCATCTGCGGAAGACGTAATGTTTTCCCATTTGGTAGCTCCGACACAGGGGAGGCTTTTCCAAGCCGTCACATAATCCTTTTCAGAATTTTGCTAACAACCTAGAATAAGTGCATGAAAAGAAAATAAAACACACACACACAAACACATATTACCGTAATTCAATTGAAACTGATTTAGAAGATAAAACGGTCGCAGTTGTTCCGCAATTACCTTGTTTGTGGTTCTGTCTTTATTGGCTGTGCTTGGTATTTTAAAGGTAATGGCCTTGGAACAGAGAAAATAGAAATCGTATACCATGTTTATGTTACCTCTCCTTGACGTTTGGGATTTTATCAGTTATCGTAGGAGCCAAGCGATCTATAAAGCTTAGCCATTCATTTGACATATTGTTAATCTGCAAGATCAAAGGTCATCAATATTGACTGGTCCTAGGGTTTATTCTTAACAACCAGACGTTGGACTGCTTTTGTACGTCACAGAAATGGAACAGTCAATGCAACGAAACAGTAATTTAGTAATTAGAGTACTGAGCTGGGAGGCCAGGGCTCAAATCTCACTTTTCCCATTGATGATCCTTTAGACCTTAAGAGTGGCAGTGGTGTAGGAAGGGCGGGGCGGTGGGGGCGGCCCTCCCCGGGTGCACGCTGCTGGAGGGTGCAGAGAGCAGCCGCACGCCTGTCGGCTCCGCTGGTTCCCTGCTCCCTCTGCCCCGGAACAGGTTACTTCCTGTTCCGGGGCAGAGGGAGCAGGGAGCCAGTGGAGCCGACAGGCGCCCGGCTACTCTCTGCACCCTCCAGCAGCCAAGAATGCACCCGGGGGGGGGAGCTTGATGCGCTGGGGAGGGGGGTGTCATTGCGCCGGGGGGGGGGGGGGCTTGATGTGCCGGGGAGGGGTGTCATTGTGCCGGGGGGGGGGGTGTCGTGCTGCACCCTGGGGGGATGGACGCCGCTGCACCCGGGGGGAGGGTGCGCAGCGGCGATCCGCCCCAGGTGGCAGCCGACCTAGGATCACCACTGAAGAGTGGCACTTTACTTTCCAATATTTCAGGTACAAACTCAGGGCAGCTTTTACTAAGTGGCGGTAAGCCCAATGCGGGCGGTAAGCCCAATGCGGTAAGCCCGCTCGCTAAACAGGAAGTACTGCAGGGCTACCGCAGCAGCCCGGCAATACTTCCCACCCCTAGCACGCCGTCATATCCGATGCTACAAAAATATGTTTATTTTTGTAGCGCTGGAGTGTACCCGGCTGTAATCGGGCAGTGACGCGCGCTGCCTGGTTACCGCCGGGTTAGCGTGGAAGCCATTACCGCCACCTCAATGCCGCATGGCCATTTCCTGCAGGAAAGAGAGGCTTCCCTTTTAAGCACTAAAGGGGAGCCTTGGTGTGCATGGAACATACGCGCTGACGCCAGCACAGGCCCCCTTTTGCCGCAGCTTAGTACAAGGCGCCCTTAGGGCCGTATTCTATAAGGAGCAGCAAGTAGTGCATGTTAAATTGTGCGTGCGGCCAATTTACGTGCACTACTCAATTGAATAGCGAGCCGATCAGTCATTGGGTGATAACAACTAATTATCATCACTAATTGGCAATAATTGGAATTTAAGCGCACTTCCTTTTAGGTGTATTCTTTAAAAAAAGGGGGTGTAAATTCCAGTGCGCTTTGCTGAAAAGTGGGCGTGGCCTTGGGAGGCGTGTAGGCGTGTCAGGAGTGTCAATCAAATGAACATGCATTGTTATAGAATTTGGGGGAATGTGCGTACATTTAGTCTCGGATATTTATACCAGGTTTTCAGGGGTGTAAATGAATGCGCCTAAATGTAGACATGTTCCCCCGGCCTATGCACTATTCTATAAACTGCATAATCCAAATAAATATATAAAGAGGGTGTTGGAGAGGCATGGACGTCCTTCTCACAGAAACATCCACATTTTGGACGTCCTCAACTGCCGTAACTTCCCCTCCTTAGGAAGGAAATCACGTGCAAATGAGCTAACAGCGAGCAGCTCATTTGCATGCAATTTCCTTCATGCATGCCCGTTCCTTTCCGGATCGGTAAGGGAAGGGCTTTTTCCGTTCAGTCAGTGGGACCAGTGCACTATGAATGCTGGCTCCTCCCACAACCAAATGGCTTGGATTTGGTCGTTTCTGAGATGGGCGTCTTCGCTTTCCATTATCGCTGAAAACCGGGGACGGCCATCTCTAAGGTCGACCTAAATTTCATGATTTGGGCGTCCCCGACCGTCTTATCGAAACGAGAGATGGACGTCCATCTTGTTTTGATAATACGGGTTGCCGCGCCCCTTTACGGGGCTGTCCTTAAAGATGGGCGCCCCCGTTCGATTATCCCCCTCTATGTTACTATGTAACTGCAAGGGGGTGTAACCTGTGGGTGGGAGATGGGCATGTCTCTTACTTACATTTGAACTTTATAGAATACTGTAAGTTGAGTGCACTGCATGGCCCATTTAAGCTCACTAGCTTATTACAGCCATAGATCTAAATGTTGGGGCATCAATGCCAACTTACTCTACACTAATATTCTATAATTTTATTTTATTTACATTTGTACCCCGCGCTTTCCCACTGATAGCAGGCTCAATGCGGCTTACATATTATATTCAGGTACTTATTTGTACCTGGGGTAATGGAGGGTTAAGTGACTTGCCCAGAGTCACAAGGAGCTGCCTGTGCCTGCAGTGGGAATTGAACCCAGTTCCCCAGGACCAAAGTCCACCACTCTAACCACTAGGCCACTCCTCCACTCTTAGTACCAAGATGCCTTGATAGAATTTGCGTTCCACACACTATATCAAGTCACCTAACTTGAGGGGTCAAGTTATAGAATAGCCCCTATATAGATAAGAGACAGACTCTACTCTTTACAGCTTGCAACCTAGTCAAGACACACAACAAAAACAGATAAAATATTCTGAGTTCAAATTATTAGTAGGGGTGATAGCCATGATTAACTGAGGATAAGGCAACGTTTCTTTGAAAAAGCTGTAGGAATTGAGATAACTTAGGAGCTAGTATGAGAAAACAAGCCAGTGGAATGGATGAGGGATTTTTTATATTATCATGAAACAGATGTGCATAAGAAAAAATATCTTCCACTCCCCACCTGGATGTCTTTTCACAGCTCGTTAAGCATTCTTGCCACTAGACTGGGAAGGTGGGAAGAATTATGAAAGAACTATTTATACTGCAAGGTAAGCTAATAGGGAGTTAAATTGAAGAGAGGAACCACTTTTATTTAGTGAATCGACAAAAATTAAATCTTTGGTGAAAACCAAGTTATAAGAAAATCAGAAACAAAGGTGGATGTGTGAGGAAGGGGATACAGGGAAGGGTGGCAGGGATTTCCAGAACAGTTGAATTGTGCCACTTCCTAGCAAGGTAATAACCATGAGAGAGGCACTAGGCATCTATTCGTAGCATGTGTATGGGCATTTTTGACATGACGTCTAAGTCAGACCTTGGACGTTTTGCGTTAAACGTCCCAAATCTGAATAGCAAATGTAACCATTTTTGAAAAAGCAAAATGTCTATCTTTTTTTTTTTTTTGAAAATACCATTTGTAACAAGGTTTTATGCTCTTTGCATTTATCGTGTCAGGCCATTTCCCCCCCCCCCCCCAACCCCCCTCCAAAAAAAAAACATTGATAAGCCATTGGGATGTTGGCGGAGCCAGCATTTTTAGTAGACTGGTCTCCCAGACATTCCAGCAGAGCAATGGGGGGCACTGCTGTGGACTTCATATAAATGCTCCCAGGTATATATCTCACCTTTGCTCCCTTATCTTGTCTGTTGAGCTCTCCAAAGCCCACCCAAAACCCATTACCCCTAACTGTACATCACTGCAATATCCCTTATGGGTTTATGGGGCACCTATATGTGGGTACAGTGGGTTTCTGCTGAGTTTTGGAGGGCTCACAATTTCCACCACAAGTGTAACAGGTAGGGGGAGGTATGGGCCTGGATCCACCTGCCTACAGTGCACTGCACTCATCACTAGACTACTCCAGGGACCTGAGGCTGTCATAGTTTTTGTGGGTGGGAGGGGATCATTGATCACTGGAGGAGTAAGGGGGTCATGGTTGAATCCCTCCAGTGGTCATTTAGGGCACCTTTTTGTGTCTTATTCATTAGAAAAACAGTTCTACTGCTTTTCTACAGTTTTTGCAACCACATTCAAAGCGGTTTATCTGGGGCAACGGAGGGTTAAGTGACTTTACCCAGAGTCACAAGGAGCTGCAGCGGGAATCGATCTCAGCTCCCCAGGACCAAAGTCCGCTGCATTAACCACTAGGCTACTAGTTCTAGACCAAAATGTTGAAGTTTTTGCCCTCGACATTTTGGTTTTGTTCTGTTATGGCTGTAAAACATCCAAGCGTTAGGCATGCCCTAAGCCCAGCCTAATCCCACCTTCGAAATGCTCCCCCTTGTGATTTGGATGCACTGCAGATCAAACGTATAGATAGATGTCAGCAAAACAGGTTTCAAAAATACCAATTTGGACATTTTGAGAAGAAATCTGTCCAAATGACGCTTTCTGACACTTTTTGCATGTTTGTCTCTTTCGAAAATGAGCCCTTTGGACACATAAGACTTGCAGCACTTTCTAAGCAAAACCCACCATTTTTAACCAAAGCAAACCTTTCAGACTGTGTCCTTTCCAACTACCCCACCAGGCCTCTGGAACTCTGACATCTATTTTGTTAATATACCAGCGTGTTCTTGGATGATGTGCTGAATGTAGAGTCGACTCAGTGTTGATTTACAGAGTAATTGTGGCAGCTCATAAAAGCAATGATGCCTGCTACTAATAGAGAGCAAAACTGTGCCTTAGATAATAATATATTAATTAGAATAGCAAATAGAGCTTGGTTGATTTACTTACATAAGTACGTAAGCATCGCCATGCTGGGACAGACCTAAGGGTTCATCGAGCCCAGCACCCTGTCACCGACAGCGGCCAAAAGGACAAGCAATTTGTCCCGCCCATCCTACAAACCAAAAAAGCAACACTGGGCCTTCAAGACTGAGACAACAGGAGTATTTTATTGATAAATGACCCGACACGAGCCGTGTTTTGGAGTGGAGGAGTGGCCTAGTGGTTAGGGTGGTAGACTTTGGTCCTGAGGAACTGAGTTTGATTCCCACTTCAGGCACAGGCAGCTCCTTGTGACTCTGGGCAAGTCACTTAACCTTCCATTGCCCCGTGTAAGCCGCATTGAGCCTGCCATGAGTGGGAAAGTGCAGGGTACAAATGGAACAAAAATAAAATAGATACTATTGGAGATTCTACATGGAATGTTGCTACTATTGGACATTCTACATGGAATGTTGCTATTCCACTAGCAACATTCCATGTAGAAGGCTGCGCAGGGCTTCTGTTTCTGTGAGTCTGACGTCCTGCACTTACGTGGAATAGCAACATTCCTTGTAGAATCTCAAATAGTAGCAACAGTGGAGGAGTGGCCTAGTGGTTAGGGTGGTGGACTTTTGTCCTGAGGAACTGAGTTTGATTCCCACTTCAGGCACAGGCAGCTCCTTGTGACTCTGGGCAAGTCACTTAACCCTCCATTACCCCATGTAAGCCGCATTGAGCCTGCCATGAGTGGGAAAGCGCGGGGTACAAATGTAACAATAAATAAATAAATAATGCCTGTCTCAGGGGTCGAGGTTCAATTGTAAGTATTGTTTAATTTGTGTCTGTCCAATATCGAGATTCGGTTGTAAAAAAAATGTGTTGAACTTGTGTCTATCCAATGCCTCCAAAAGAGGGGATAGAAAAAATCTTTAGAACCAAGTGAGGCTGTCAGAGCCGACAGCCGCTATGTAGGAAAAACTCCTGTATTAGCCTCGTCTTAATGCAAGATCAAAATTGTATACTTTTTATGTATGCTGATTACCCTCTCTGTTTGTCCCGCCCATCCTAGAAATACTGTATTATTCCCTCGTCCATTCAATAACATTCTATGGCCTTTTCCTCCAGGAAGCCGTCCGACCCTTTTCTGAAGTCCGCTAAGTTAACCGCCTTAACCACCTTTTCCGGTAGCGAATTCCAGAGTTTAACTAAGCGTTGAGTGAAGAAAAATTTCCTCCAATTCGTTTTAAATGTACTGTAACAGATGAATTAGCAGATAATTTGAAAATGGGAGTAGATGAACCAGCATGGAATTTGAAAATGGGCCAATTTACAAAGTTAGGGGCCCTTTTACTAAGCCACGTAGGCGCCTACGCATTCCTAATGCATGTCAATTTGGAGTTACTGCCCGGCTACCCACGAGGCCCGGGCGGTAATTTTGTTTCTTTTCTTGCGTGTGGTGGAAACCGGGCGGTAATTGTCATTCTACGCGTGTAGATGATTACCATGCCAATTTTTATTTTGCCGTACGTCCATTTTCAACAAAAATTGTTTAAAGGCTTTTTTTTACAGGCGCGCTGAAAAATAGATCTGCGTGCGCCCAAAACACACGCCTACACTAGCGCAGCCCATTTTTCAGTGCACCTTACTAAAAGGACCCCTTATCTTCACAGAAAGACTGATGAGTGCATGGAAGAGTCTCGGGTGGAGACAGGTGACAGCAAAGACAAGGGAATTCAAGAAAGAATGGGTTAAGCACAGAGAATCACTTGTGATGAAATAATGGCAAGAGATGAATTGAGCTTTAAGGTGCTAAAGATTAAATATATTGAGCAGACTAGATGGGCCATACGCTTCTTATCTTTAATTCTTTTCTGTGTTTCTCGTCCCAGGAGAGTTTTAAAGTAAGTAAGATAGTAGCTACAGAGGGTAAGTTGACAGATAGAAATTCATGTCACATACTGTTGGAAATATAGGGGTTCTCGAGAAAATGTACTTCACCCAAAGACTGTACATAAGTACATAAGTATTGCTGTACTGGGAAAGACCAAAGGTCCATCAAGCCCAGCATCCTTTTTCCAACAGTGGCCAATCCAGGTCACAAATACCTGGCAAGATCCCAAAAAAGTACAAAACATTTTATACTGCTTATCCCAGAAATAGTGGATTTTCCCCAAGTCCATTTAATAACGGTCTATGGACTTTTCCTTTAGGAAGCCGTCCAAACCTTTTTAAAACTCCGCTAAGCTAACCGCCTTTACCACATTCTCTGGCAACGAATTCCAGAGTTTAATTACATGTTGAGTGAAGAAAGAATTTCTCCAATTCGTTTTAAATTTACAACATTGTAGCTTCATCGCATGCCCCCTAGTCCTAGTATTTTTAGAAAGCGTAAACAGACGCTTCACATCTACCCGTTCAACTCCACTCATTATTTTGTAGACCTCTATCATATCTCCCCTCAGCCGCCTCCTCTCCAAGCTGAAGAGCCCTAGCCGCTTTAGCCTTTCCTCATAAGGAAGTCATCCCATCCCCCTATCATCTTCGTCGCCCTTCTCTACACCTTTTCTAATTCCACTATATCTTTTTTTGAGATGCAGCGAAGATATCCATTTGCAAAGTACTTGCCAAGATCATTTTTAGACCTTTATAGGTTTTTTTTTTTGTTTTATTTTGTAGCAATAAATTATTGGAAAGTATTGCCAATGAGTATTCTTGTAATTTCAATGCAGAGTTTGCATGGAGTTCAAGTCATTAAAAACAATGAGACCTTAGGATTGCTGCATTGTCATTCTCTGGATCCCAAATGTATTTGCTTGGTTTAATGGACTAAGTCACTTTCTATCCACTGGCCAGAACAATCTTGTTGTGTGTGTGTGTGTGGCATGAAAAACAGCACAACGAACTGAACAGCTGCAGGAATTTGGCAGAACAGAGACACACATGTTTGCCTATCACCTTTAAAACAGACTGAGAGGCAAGAGTATAAATTGAAGTAGTGTATTATCAGCAGTGGTACGCCAGTGAGCAAGAAAAAGCTATAGATTCACTAGAGCATCATCATTTTAATGCTGCTAATGTGTATTACATATGTAGATAAGTATTGCCATACTGGGACAGACCGAAGGTCCATTAAGCCCAGCATCCTGTTGCCAACAGTGGCCAATCCAGGTTACAAGTACCCAGCAAGATCCCAAAACAGTACAATACATTTTATGCTGCTTATCCTAGAAATAAGCAGTGGATTTTCCTCAAGTCCATTTAATAATGGCTTATATACACTTCTCTTTTTGGAAGATATCCAAACCTTTTTAAAACCCTGCTAAGCTAACTGCTTTTACTACATTCTCTGGCAACGGATTCCAGAGTTTAATTACACGATGAGTGAAGAAATACTTTCTCCGATTCATTTTAAATATACTATTTTGTAGCTTCATTGCATGCCCCTTAGTCTTAGTTTTTTTGGAAAGAGTAAGCAAGTGATTCACATCTACCCGTTCCACTCCACTCATTATTTTATAGACCTCTATCATGTTTCCCCTCAGCTGTCTTTTCTCCAAACTGAAGAGAACTAGCCACTTTAGCATTTCTTCATAGGGAAGTCATCCCATCCCCTTTATCATTTTTGTCACCCTTCACTGCACCTTTTCTAATTCCACTATATCTTTTTTGACCAGAATTGAACAGAATATTTGAGGTGCGATGGCACCATGGAGCAATACAAAGGCATTATAACATCCTCATTTTTATTTTCCATTCCTTTCCTAATAATACCTAACATTCTATTTGCTTTCTTAGCCATCGCTGCTGCACACTGAGATGAAGGTTTCAACGTATCATCAACGATGACACCTAGATCCCTTTCTTGCTCTGTGACTCCTAACGTGGAACCTTGCATTGCATAACTATAATTCGTGTTCCTCTTTCACACAGGCATCACTTTGCACTTGCTCACATTAAACGTCATCTGCCATTTAGACGCCCATTCTCGCAATGTCCTCTTGTAAATTTTCACAATCTTCTTGCGATTTAACAAGTTCAAATGACTTTGTGTCATCAGCAAATTTAATTTAATAGTAAACAGCTCTTATTGCAGAAAACAGGAGATCTGATAAATAACACACACTAATTTAATGCATGTTAGCATGTAGTAACACCTTTTCTTAAAGATACTCTGTGTTTGAACATTTCTCACTGCAGATCTGCCTTACTGACCCAGAATGATAATTCCGATCCTGCATTCATGAGCACAGTGAGAAAGGACGTGATCGTAGAGTTTATTCTGAGGCAAAAATCCATCATCCTTTCTGAAATATTTTGAAGGAATAAAAAGTGAGTCAGGATAGGCTGGAGAGGCTGGGGCTCTTCAGCTTGGAGAAAAGGCGGCTGAGGGGAGATATGATAGAGGTCTATAACGTAATGAGTGGAATGGAACGGGTCGATGTGGAGCATCTGTTTACGCTTTCCAAAAATACTAGGACAAGGGGGCATGTGATGAAGCTGCAGTGTGGTAAAGTTAAAACGAATCGGAGGAAATTTTTCTTCACTCAACGCGTAGTTAAACTCTGGAATTCGCTGCCAGAAAAGGTGGTTAAGGCGATTAACTTAACTGATTTCAAAAAAGGGTTGGACGGCTTCCTGGAGGAAAAAGCCATAGAATGTTATTGAATGGACGAAGGAATAATGCAGTATTTCTAGGATGGGCGGGACAAATTGCTTGTTCTTTTGGCCACTGTCGGTGACAAGGTGCTGGGCTCGATGGACCCTTGGTCTGTCCCAGCATGGCGATGCTTAAGGTTCACAATTCTGTAAATTGGTGCCAAGATTTAGGCCCCCCAATGCCATGCGCTGAGTGTTAATTCCATAACAGTATCTTGGCGCTAAAATGTCATTATAGAATACCTACTATAAGTTGGCATTGGTGCACCTAAATGTAGGCATCAACAGTTATGCCAAGTCAAAGTCAGCCTTAACTAACCTAAGTGTGCGTATCTTATCTATTCTATAAGTTATGCATGTGTCTCAGAGATATGCTCATGACCTGCCCATACTCTGCCCATGTTTACCCCCCCCCCCCCCCTCACATTTATGTGCTAAACAATTTTGGTGCATATTTTATAAAATGGTGCTTAACACCTACATGCATAAATGCCAATTTAAGGACATCATTCATGTGCATAAGTGCACTTATTCTATAAATTTGTGTGCCCAACTGTGGGCAACCTACATAGAATCGGGGGGGGGGGGGGGGGGGAGTGAGTGCAAAAGTTTGTTACACTTTAGTAAACGGGCTCCTCAGACTGAAAGATTTGACATTCACAGCTTATTTATTTAGATTTTGCTCACACCTTTTTCAGTAGTAGCTCAAGGTGCGTTACATTCAGGTACTCTGGATATTTCTCTGTCCCTGGAGGGCTCACAATCTAAGTTTGTAACTGAGGCAATGGAGGGTTAAGTGACTTGCCCAAGATCACAAGGAGCAGCAGTGGGATTTGAACCGGCCACCTCTGGATTGCAAGACCACCTCTGGATTGCAAGACTGGTGCCTGCGGTAGTGTAGGCACGGGTTTTAGGCGTGCACAGAATCACTTTTCATCGCGCCTGCGAAAAAGGCCTGTTTTAAAATTTTTGCAGAAAATGGACGCACAGCAAAATGAAAATCGCTGCGCATCCATTTTGGGTCTAAGACCTTACCGCCAACCATTGATCTAGAGGTAAAGTGTCTCACTTGGTAACCGGGCGGTAATGACCTACGTGCACCAAATGCCACTTGGTGCGTGTCCGATACGTGCGGCAGAAAATAAAAATTTATCTTTTGGCCGTGCGTATCGGACACACACCAAAAATGAAATTACCACAAGAGTCGCATGGTAGCCATGCAATAACTCCATTTTGGCGCGCATAGACGCTTATGCGGCTTAATAAAAGGGCCCCATAATTACTAGAGGCTGAGATTGTTGCACACGGTAGCAATAGCAGATCCCACATCATCGACTCGCAGCACATTAGCAAAATTGTAACTAGAGAAGAAGTTGAAAAATAAGTAAAAATAAAGTAATGCATTTGATAGTGTGTTTTAAGTGCTTCCTAAAATACATTAGTGTGACCTTCAAGAAATGAGTACATAAGTGCAGTTTTTTTGAAAAAAAAAAAATCCAGAGCAGTGCATTCTTGGCAATGATATGCTAATTGCCTAAGCAGAAGCAGTAGGTCTGCCTTTCTGGAGCACATCTATAAATTATCTGCCAGGGCTTCAGCAGGATCACATGCAAATGAGTTAACTGTCATGAAGTACCAACCCCATATAAAATTATCGAAGGTAATCCCTTTACTAGTCTAATGATGTTTAAAGACACAATTATAATAATAAGTTTATTTTATACTGTCCAACCCAAAAGATCCAAATGGTTAACAAAAGATAAAAAGAATTACAATAGTGTTTGGAACTGTTAAGGAAGGTATCTTAGGAGGTCTTTTACTAAGCTGCAGTAACGTTTTTAGCTCACGGTAGAAATCACTGTCGATAAACGCCGAGACACCCATAGGAATATAATGGGCATCTGATCAAAGAGACCCTCCAGAGCCAGCAGTACAAAGTGAAGTCATATTACACGCCAGCAATTATACTGAAGGATTTGTTTGAAACAGGGGCGTAGCTAGGTGGGGGCATGGGGGCATGGGCCCCCGCAGATTTATCCCTGGCCCCCTGCTTTCACCCCCCCCCCGGCACCGCCGACCCTCCCCCACCACATTTGACTCCCCCCTCCCGCCACCGCCAACCCTCCCCCGCCACTGCCGTCATCAGGTACCTTTGCTGGCGGGGGTCCCCAAACCCCCCCCAGTCAAAGTCCTCTTCAGTGCCGGTCTCCGAGTCCGAGTCCGGCACATTCCTGATCTGGATTCTGTTTCTGTGAGTCCTGACGTCCAGATCAGCGAACGCGCCGGATTCAGAGACCAGCACTGAAGGGAACTTCGGCTGGTGAGGGTTGGGGACCCCCGCCAGCAAAGGTACCTGGCGGTGGTGGGAGGCAGTTGGTGGCAGCAGGAGGGAGGAATCGAAAGGGACGAGGGAGGGGCGGGGGCATCAGGGGGGGGTCAAAAGTGGCAGGGGTCGGCGGCGCCGGGGGGGGGGCTTAGTAAAAGGACCCATTAGAGAGGTCCCAAGCCCCCCAGCAGGCTGTACCTTCTTCAGCTTTGGGCAGGCTTTGGGGGCCCCCTGCAGCATGGAAGTCCAGGGTAATTGCCCTGTTTCCCTTCCCTAACGTCAACCCTGTCCCTCACCACTTGTTTTCTGGCCTTCTGCATTGTCTCTCTCTAATGGAAAAATATTGATTTGACCCATAGGTGCTGAGAAAATACAGAAACTGAAAGACATTATTAGTATCTGTGAACAGTTTTTACAGAGTATTATTATTCGAAGACCATTAATTCTACTGGCTTTTGCCTACAATGAAAGTTTCTGTTTCATGATGAGTAATGTGATTGCCAGTTTGATGGAGCTATTTGCCATTAAGTAAATTGGATAAATGACAGACGGGGAGAGTTTCTTGACATAACAGTACACCAGTCAGTCAGTTTGTGCTATAAGTACTTGTAGCGAACAATCCTAAGCAATGAACGAAACCCAGGAAGGGACATTAGTGACCAATGAACGATGTCAAAAAAATGTCATTCTCCGTTTCCACTGAAAAGAAATGGCATTATTATATTTTAATCTTCAGCAATGACAGGTCCTAAATATCTCCATGAACCCTCCCTCTTACTCCTTTCAAGTTTGTACAGCATTTATGTGGTTTTTTTTCAACTTTTATTTTTATGTAGATAATCCTTTTTTTATAATTTAATTACTTTGATTCCGCTGATGCCCTTAAAAAATGGTGCAGCAGTAACACAGGCATATTGCAGGTTAAAATGCAGTACTGCAGGGTAAGCTCAGGTGCCCTGCAGTAGTTTTGAGATCAGCGTGCGCTTCACACATGCAAAAAAAACTCCGTTCCTTTTATCTTGCTGCACCATGTGCCTGGAATAGACTTCCTGAGCCGGTACGTCAAGCTCCATCTCTAGCCGTCTTCAAATCTAAGCTAAAAACCCACCTTTTTGATGAGCTTTTAACTCCTAACCCTTACTCAATTGTTCAGTACCCATATTTTATCATTCCCATCTTAGTAATTCCCTTATCTCTTATTTGTCCTGTTTGTCTGTCCTAATTAGATTGTAAGCTCTGTCGAGCAGGGACTGTCTCTTCATGTTCAAGTGTACAGCGCTGCGTACGTGTAGCAGCGCTATAGAAATGATAAGTAGTAGTAGTAGTCTTTAGGATTCCGGAATCTTGCTATTCTTTGGGTTCCGGAATGTTGCTACTCTTTAGGATTCCGCACAGAATCTTGCTACTCTTTCAGATTCCGGAATCTTGCTACCCTTTGTCCTTATCCCTTATTTGTCCTGCTTGTCTGTCCTAATTAGATTGTAAGCCCTGTCGAGCAGAGACTATCTCTTTATGTTCAAGTGTACAGTGCTGCGTACGTCTAGTAGCTCTGTAGAAATGATAAGTAGTAGTAGTAGTAGTAATTTACTTTTTAGCACTGGGGGCGGAGAGTAGGTATGTTCTATGCTAATCAGTTAGTGCAGATACATCTCTGTGTGCTGATTAGCGTGTAAGCCCTCACCACCTAGAAAATAGGTGTCGGTAAGTGCTCACACATTAATGGCAACACGCTAATGGGGAAATTAGCACATGGCCATTAATATGGAAAATGGAAAGTGGGGCCATTTTACTGCCTCTCTAAAAGTGACACGCAGTCTTAGTACAAGGGCCCCTAAAACTTTCTGCTAAACAGAAGAGGAAGACCTGTGTCATCACAAATGTTTTGATCACCATGTCGTCTTTTTCGCTAGTTCTTTCCTCCATTTTGAAACATTTTTGTTGAGAAACTCTATGAAACGGCGGCTGGAAGCAAAACCGGTACTAATTCACATGCTTCTTATAACCTCAAAGAATACGGGTCAACCTATGGCAGAGCCCATCAGGACATGATCATTTCCCCTTAGATAAGACAGTTTGCAATGATGTGGCTTCTTATCTGGCTTTAACTTTTCTTCTCATCAGCTTTACAGCCAATGTGATACACAAACTGAAAACTCAACATGGCTTTTCACATAAAGCAGCATATCACAGCACAGGGCATCAAAAAGAAGCTCATTTTCGCCTAGGAAAGGGAACAAAGATTTCCAATGTTATCAGTACATGGCAATCTATGTTACTTAGATTGCATTATCTTGTACCAACATTTAGCAGTGTTACCACTTTAATAGAGAACTCAACTGCTGAAAGAAAAATCTATTAAATGATCATCATGCATCAAATTGAAACCTTTTTTTCCTTTTAAGAGTAGAATCCTTTAGAATGACTTCCTGCTGAAAAAATACTACTGAACCTCAATCCTTTATGTTGACGGCTCAAGTCTGCCCAGAAATCAGACACATGAATGAGTGCAAATCTGGAAACATTCGCTTTTTTAGATTATTTTGCGGTCACGAAAGAGGTTCTGTTTAGTCTGAATATTCTTGGGATATTCATTTGACAAGTGGGTCGTGCAACAGGAGCGACTTACTTAAATAGTCTAGATAACACTCACAACCCTGGAGACAACAAGGTGAGAACGATTCCTGAATGAGCATGTGAGGCCTATGAAGAAGTGATTATAGGTGTAGCTGTACTAGATTCTAGTTATGATGTTCAGTGTATTCAAAAGCCCAAAAATTGACTACGAGATGTGTGAGAGCACATAGATTACAGTTACAGAACTTATAGTCCGCTATTACCAAATATAGCTCAAAGCAGATAACAATAAGAGAACTAGACCAGACATCTAGGAGTGTACATTGAATTAACAACAAAATTATAATGAATTCACTGTATTTATTTATTAGGATTTATTTACCGCCTTTTTGAAGGAATTCACGCAAGGCGGTGTACAGTAAGAATAGATCAAACGTGAGCAATAAGCAATTACAGCAGTAAAAATATTCAAATAACAATAAAAAGTATGGCATAGTATACTACTTACAATGTCAACACAATACGTAATAGAACATTTTAATTGATAGTGAAGGGTAAAGCAAAAATGGAATATATAGATAGGTAACAGAAAGTAAAGTGATTAATTTAAATGAAGTTGCACATTAGGTCAGAGAGATGATTAAATATCTCAGCTAGGGTTGGAGCGGATAAACATGTCTTGCTGCAGTATGTGCAGCCCGTGTCACTCCTTGTGTGTGTGAGTGAGACTAACAAGTTAGTTACTTCTTCCGCTAAAGGCCTGGTTGAAAAGCCAAGCTTTCACCTGCTTCCTGAAGTAGAGGTAGTCTTGTGTTAAGCGGAGCCTTTCAGTCAGTGCATTCCAGAGTGTGGGGGCTACTCCGGAGAAGGCTCGCTTGTGGGTATGAATTTAAATATTTAAAACATATTTCCTAAAAAGATAGGTTTTAAGCATCTTCTCTAATCTAGAAAAACTAGACAAGCCTTCAATCCCATTTGGAAGGTGTGACCAAAAATGTTGATGCTTGATGCATAAATGTTGTCTGAAACCATTTCTAGTAGCGAATACCTTTAGAGCTGGGACATATTTAAACATTTGAATGTCGTAGGAGGTGTATTCTCCCATATACCGGCCTGCGTATTAATGTCACCATTCTAGTGAATGATATACTGTGTATTTATTTGTGCTTCAAATGCTGGTATCCTGTGTATATGGATTTGGACAGCTGATGGTACACTAAGGTACTGAGTGACTGACTGCTTAATATATAAACAGATCTGAGAAAATAAGGCATCTGTTAAAGTGTGCCCACAGGAATCTGACTGAGGCAAAGAAAGTACCAAAGGACAGTTCAATACATTGAAGTGTCTTTAATATTATCTTTTCAATAACTCTGTCTTACTTCAGAACAATACATCAGATGAAAACTCAGTCAAACACAACAAAGTGTGATTCACAATTTGTCTGGTAAAAACCGTTTTCAGAATGCTAGTCTGAAATGAAAAGCTTCAAGTCAAGCATGTTACATGCCTCTTAGGTTTAAGGGGGGGGGGGGGGGGGAAATGAGGTCAGATACACATCAACTTTTGACTGATTGTTAGAGAATGAACTTTTTCAATTTACGAACCTACCTACAAATTCACATATGGAGACAGAGTAGGGTTTTGCTTTATTAGCACCTCTGTAGTAGACGTGAATCTGTATCAGTTTCCATGTAGGTTGCATAACTCTTTCTAGATATCCTTAAAGAAAATCATTAAATCCACCAACTATAGGCAGAAGAAAGCCCAAAGCGCAGATGATGTCACAATTTACATCCCCTTCAGACATGAGCTGACAGAAATAACCAACAAAATCAACGACGGTCTGAACATCATGGACTCCTAGGCAAACTCATTCCAACTGAAACTGAACACCGAAAAAACACATTGCCTCATCCTCTCCTCTCAACATAACAAATATAAACCCACAACCATAAATACCCCACAACACACCCTCCCCACCTCAGACAGTTTGAAAATACTCGGCGTCACACTCGACCTCAACCTTACTCTCGAGAGTCAAATAAACTCTGTAACAAAGAAAATGTTTTATTCAATGAGGAAGCTCAAACGATTAAAACCTTTCTTTCCTACTACTACTATTTAGCATTTTTATAGCACTACAGAGCGTACGCAGCGCTGCACAAACATAAAAGAAAGACAGTCCCTGCTCAAAGAGCTTACAATCTAATAGACAAAAATAAAGTAAGCAAATCAAATCAATTAATGTGTACAGGAAGGAGGAGAGGAGGGTAGGTGGAGGCGAGTGGTTACAAGTGGTTACGAGTCAAAAGCAATGTTAAAGAGGTGGGCTTTCAGTCTAGATTTAAAGGTGGCCAAGGATGGGGCAAGACGTAGGGGCTCAGGAAGTTTATTCCAGGCGTAGGGTGCAGCAAGACAGAAGGCGCGAAGTCTGGAGTTGGCAGTAGTGGAGAAGGGAACAGATAAGAAGGATTTATCCATGGAGCGGAGTGCACGGGAAGGGGTGTAGGGAAGGATGAGTGTGGAGAGATATTGGGGAGCAGCAGAATGAGTACATTTATAGGTTAGTAGAAGAAGTTTGATCAGGATGCGAAAACGGATAGGGAGCCAGTGAAGCGACTTGAGGAGAAGGGTAGTATGAATAAAGCGACCCTGGCGGAAGACGAGACGGGCAGCAGAGTTTTGAACCGATTGGAGAGAGGAGAGGTGACTTAGTGGGAGGCCAGCAAGAAGCAGATTGCAGTAGTCTAAGCGAGAGGTGACAAGGGTGTGGATGAGGGTTTTGGTAGAGTGCTCGGAAAGAAAGGGGCGGATTTTACGGATGTTGTAAAGAAAGAAACGACAGGTCTTGGCGATCTGCTGGATATGAGCAGAGAAGGAGAGAGAAGAGTCAAAGATGACCCCAAGGTTTCGAGCTGAGGAGACAGGGAGAATGAGAGAGCCATCAACAGAAATAGAAAATGGGGGGAGTGGGGAGGTGGGTTTGGGAGGAAAAATGAGAAGCTCGGTTTTGGTCATGTTTAATTTCAGGTGGTGTTGAGACATCCAGACGTCACACTCCAAGAGCAACCTTTCGTTACCTAATACTATCAATGGTTCTAAGCCATGCAGATTGCTGCAACGGAATCTACGCGGGCTGCAAAGAACAACTAGCAAAAAAACTCCAGACCACCCAAAATACAGCAACCAGGCTGATATTCAGCAAAACATGCTTTGATAACGCCAAACCTCTTCGTGAAAAGTTGCATTGGCTCCCAATCAAAGAACGGATCATCTTCAAAATCTGCACCTTAGTCCACAAAATCATACAGTATATGGCGTTGTCCCAGGATACATGGCAGACCTGATTGATTTACCAAGAAGAAACATAGTCAGACTGTCAAGATCCTACTTAAACCTACACTACCCAAACTGCAAAGGCCTGAAATACAAAACAACTTACGCATCCAGCTTCTCCAACATAAGTGCACAACTATGGAATGGCCTCCAAAAAGCCCTGAAAACAATCCACGACCACCTGACCTTCAGGAAATCACTAAAAACCAACCTCTTCAAGAAGGCCCATCCCAACGACCCCACGTAAACCTCGTCACCCAGCAACATAGCATGACTTAGACCGTACCAGACAACACGCAATTTTCAACCCTCTCGATCCTCCACATATACCTCATATGATCACTTTTTAACCTTGTAATTGATATCAATCAATTGGGCAAATGCCTTTGACGGTGCTATGTAAGCCACATTGAGCCTGCAAATAGGAGGGGAAATGTGGGGTACAAATGCAACAAATAAATAAATAAATTATGCATCCTTACCTGCTGAGAAACTTACATGAGCTGCTAAAGACCTGGCATGCATTGATGCAACAATTTCATCAAGTACATGATGTTTACAAGTCAGAAAACATTATTCCAAAGATAGATGGAGGATTGGTTCTTGAAGCTGTCCAAGTTTGCTTGACCGGCATTTCAGCCATCTTGCTGTAGCTTTTTCAGGGTGGTAGCAAAATGGCTGAAAAGTTAACTCAACAAACACAGATGCAGGACCACTGGACATCTTTAGAAACCAGGATAGCAACTGTAGAAGCCTAAGCGAACAGATGGAGGATTGTTTTCATATGTCTTACACCACCCCCATTCAGTCCATTGTTTCTGTAAAATCAGAGTTCCAAACTTCCTAGATAAGAGTGGCTATCTGAATCCAGGGCCGCCGAGGGGGGGGGGGAATTCCCAGGGCCTGGGCCTCCAAGGGTGGCCCGGTCCCTGGGTTTCTCTCCTGCTCCTGACGGGACCTGGATGATCGCATCCCAACAGGAACAGGAGAGAGAAAGCTCCGGCACCAGCCCGCCCCCCCCCCCTTGGAGGCTGGGGAGGACCCGGAGGAGCAGACACAGCAGGTGCTACTCTTGCCTCTGCTGGTCCCTCGGGCTGCACATGCTAGGTTTTGAAACCGAGCATGCACGATGTGAGAAAAAAAGCAGCCACAGGGACAGGTAATGAGGCAGAGAAGTACTGGAGGAAGATATCTTCTGCTGGCGAGGCCTCGGGAGCCCCACCAGCCAAGGTATGGTGGCATTGGCGGTGATCCTGGGGGGGGGGGGGGGTGGCGATCCTGGGGAGGCAGCAGCCCTGTCCCGGGGCCCGGCTCAGACTCTCGGCGGCCCCTGTCTGAATCGTAAGTGTGGGTTAGATGATGTGGTTCGCATTGAAAAATTGCGGAAATGGATGCTTCTGGATTTTTACGCTCTCTTTCAGAGTCTCACATTCCTGGCAAATTCTTTGTTTCTATTTTTTTTTTTTTGTAATTGAGAAAATGCAGTACATTCAAATGGAGTACCATGATACAAAGACATAACAATAGCACACAGACCTGAATGTCCTCAAAATACTGACCTCTATAACTATAAAGGCCTCTTAGTTGCCTCTTGTTAAACTCTCATCATGGGCCTACCCCTCCTCCCCCAATCTCTTACAACAACAGACCCTGTTCTAATGTAACCTTTAATTTTTTTTTTTCTGGGCTTCCACAATAGTACATTTCAAACTTTCCATACCTTGCACAAACTTTTGTCTTGTTAGTTTTCTTGTAATTATATCATGGTTTCTAATTTTTAAAAATAAACAGTGTTGTCCTTCAACTGATGATGGCTGGATATTCAATGCCGGTCACCAGAAACTGTCTGGCATTGAATATCTAGGCTCAGCACCAACCACAGGAGAAAGCCTGGCTCCCTCCCGCTGTCTGAATATCAGGCCCAGATTTCTCAAAGATACGTTAAGTACTTTATAACCAGACTGAAATAAAAATTCCTATTACATTGTAATCCGCCTATATTGCCTTGCTGATGTTTATAGCAAGTACAGTGTAAATCAATTATATTTTTAAAAAACTACATTGATTTAAAGAAAAAAGTTAGAAAATCTAATGTTAATATAATATGAGAAATCTTGCAGCATGTTGCCAAGGCAGAAATATTATTATGAGTATTGGAGAAAAATCAAGGAAATAAAGCAGGAAGAAAGAAACATAAACTGTTAGACCATAGATATATAATATACCATAAGGGAAATCGCCTATTTTGATTGAATAGCATATCACACTTTAGGGAAATGGTTATAGTTGATGAATCATGAGCTTTGGAAAAGCAAAGAACTCACACATCATCACTGGTTTCTTGCATAAGACAAGGTTAGATTTGGAGTGATTTTAGCATCTTTCATATTACATATTAGATGACGGCAGAAAAAGACCTGCACGGTCCATCCAGTCTGCCCAAGAAATGTGCCACTTTTTTGTGTATACCTGACCTTGATTTGTACCTGTCTTTTTCAGGGCACAGACCTTACAAGTCTGCCCAGCACTATCCCCGCCTCCCACCATCGGCTCTGGCACAGACCGTATAAGTCTGCCCAGCACTATCCCCGCCTCCCAACCACCAGCCCCGCCTCCCACTGTGCCACTTTTTTGTGTATACCTTACCTTGATTTGTACCTGTCTTTTTCATGGCACAGACCGTACAAGTCTGCCCAGCACTATCCCCGCCTCCCACCATCGGCTCTGGCACAGACCGTATAAGTCTGCCCAGCACTATCCCCACCTCCCAACCACCAGCCCCGCCTCCCACTGTGCCACTTTTTTGTGTATACCTTACCTTGATTTGTACCTGTCTGTTTCAGGGCACAGACCGTACAAGTCTGCCCAGCACTATCCCCGCCTCCCACCATCGGCTCTGGCACAGACCGTATAAGTCTGCCCAGCACTATCCCCGCCTCCCAACCACCAGCCCCGCCTCCCACTGTGCCACTTTTTTGTGTATACCTTACCTTGATTTGTACCTGTCTTTTTCAGGGCACAGACCGTACAAGTCTGCCGAGCACTAACCCCGCCTCCCACCATCGGCTCTGGCACAGACCGTATAAGTCTGCCCAGCACTATCCCCACCTCCCAACCACCAGCCCCGCCTCCCACTGTGCCACTTTTTTGTGTATACCTTACCTTGATTTGTACCTGTCTTTTTCAGGGCACAGACCGTACAAGTCTGCCCAGCACTATCCCCGCCTCCCACCATCGGCTCTGGCACAGACCGTATAAGTCTGCCCAGCACTATACCCGCCTCCCAACCACCAGCCCCGCCTCCCACTGTGCCACTTTTTTGTGTATACCTTACCTTGATTTGTACCTGTCTTTTTCAGGGCACAGACCGTACAAGTCTGCCCAGCACTAACCCCGCCTCCCACCATCGGCTCTGGCACAGACCGTATAAGTCTGCCCAGCACTATCCCCACCTCCCAACCACCAGCCCCGCCTCCCACTGTGCCACTTTTTGTGTATACCTTACCTTGATTTGTACCTGTCTTTTTCAGGGCACAGACCGTACAAGTCTGCCCAGCACTATCCCCGCCTCCCACCATCGGCTCTGGCACAGACCGTATAAGTCTGCCCAGCACTATACCCGCCTCCCAACCACCAGCCCCGCCTCCCACTGTGCCACTTTTTTGTGTATACCTTACCTTGATTTGTACCTGTCCTTTTCAGGGCACAGACCGTACAAGTCTGCCCAGCACTATCCCCGCCTCCCAACCACCAGCCCCGCCTCCCACTGTGCCACTTTTTTGTGTATACCTTACCTTGATTTGTACCTGTCTTTTTCAGGGCACAGACCGTACAAGTCTGCCCAGCACTAACCCCGCCTCCCACCATCGGCTCTGGCACAGACCGTATAAGTCTGCCCAACACTATCCAAACCTAACCTTGTCTTATATATTACATATAATAATATATGTAATATATAAGACAAGGTTAGATTTGGAGTGATTTTAGCATCTTTCATAACTAGCTTCTAAATACGATAGGGATGATACACCAGAAATGAAAGGTTCTCATCTTTCTTTTAATTGTCCCTTTCTATACAGGGCTGGTCACGGTTAAATGAGACAGTTGAGTGATTGAGGGGGCAGACAATTATTCTTTACTCTCCATCTTCAGTTGGAGTGAGCACCATGAAGGGTGGATGCACAATGCAAGATTTCGGGAATCTCGATCCCCTAAACTTCCCTCTATCCTGAAGAAGCTTTCTTGCAGTCCGGGCACCAGAAATATGTCACCACCAGGTCACCTTTCCTCAAGTATAGTTTTTTAAAATATTTACTTCTATAATGGCTTGGGATTCTGTTTGGGAAGGCCGAGTTACAGTGGGGATAGTTATCACCAACTTAGTCCAAGATTGTTTTTCAGCTTCTTTCTCCGGTGAGGTCCTTTTTCCCAGCAGCTTTAGTCCTCCAGGGAAAGAGGCACAAGTCAAAATATTGCAGGACTTGCAGACTTGATTACAAAGACAAAGTGAGTAAACGATGGAACAGCTGGGAGAAGGACTAAACAGATCAATGACCTCAAAACTATGTTATCATGAAATTCCAGTTCAGATCAGTGAACGGGTCCCAGGGACTCGTTGCAACAGATGGTTTTTGCTTGCACATTTCCAAGTATGGAATTGTTCCCCTAATAGATGTTACAGGATATCAGATCCTTGTTCTGCAGAATCACGCAAATACTATTTTTGTCCAAAACATAAATAAAATTGCTAAAATCATTCTGGTTAAAGTCAGATCTATTAGAGCAGCATGCAGGTCCCTGGAGTATTATAGTGGTCAGTGCAGAACACAGTGGGGGACCCAGGTCCCTATCCCCCGCTACCTGTCACACTTGTGGTGGAAACTGTGACTCCTCCCACAGTTACCAAAACCCTACTGTACCCACATATAGGTGCCCTCTTCACCCATAAGGGTTATTGTAGTGGGGGACAGTGTGTTTTAGGTGGGTTTTTGAGGGCTGATGGGACAATATAAGGGAACAAAAGTGAGATGTTTACCTGGGAGCATTTTCTTGAAGTGCATAGAATCTCTAGGGTGCCTCATTGCTCTCCTGAGATGTCTGGAGGACCAGTCTACTAAAAATGCTGGCTCCTCCTACATCCCAATGGCATGAATCTCTATGTTTTGCACTTATTCAATTTTTTTGTCTGAAAATGGACCAAAAAACAAAACGGTCAAATTACAAAACCTTATTTGAAACAGTATTTTTTTTTTAAAAAGTAGACTTTTTTGAAATGACCTTATTTCCAATTCAGATTTTGGACGTTTTGTGAATAACATCCAAAGTCGGACTTAGACGTCATATCAAATGCCTCTCACCATTATATGCTAATACATATATACTGATAATACTCAAAGACAAGATCAAAAATTGCCATCCTACGTGTATCCTCTTTTTTGATAGCAATCCCTACATAAGTTACTACTACTATTTAACATTTCTAGAGCGCTACAAAGTGTACGCAGCGCTGTACAAACACAGAAGAAAGACAGTCCCTGCTCAAAGAGCTTACAATCTAATAGACAAAAAGTAAAGCATTTAAATTTAAAATATTTAAGCAGTCAAGCACAAGAGAACAGTCACAGAAGGACAGAAGATGTTGAAGGGTGGTCAGTGTGATTAGGTGTAACTCTGGTTGGAGTAGTGGGAGAAGGTGATAGGAGATATACTATAGGATGTCATTCTGAGGCCAGGCTAAGTCTAAAGCAGGAGAAGGCACTCTCCGCAGCCCATCCGCGAGACGGAAAACGCTCTCTGAAGCCGCCGCTACAAGCCGTCAGCCCCCTCTCCCCGAAAGAGATCCAAGCCACACCCACGAAGCCCAAACCGCCAGTTGAGGGATTCTTCTGCAGTGGATACAGCAATATTCACTGACTGCGGTGTCTAGCACTAGTTCTGGGAACGGGTCTAGTGATAGATGTGAAACCTTTGGCTCACGGATCATTCACGCCTCATCATAACCTTCTAACATAAAGGGCATTGCAGTAGTCTAGCAAGCTATAAGCTAGTACCGAGATTGGATAGCAGAGCCGGTAGTGGGAGGCGGGGCAGGAGGTTGGGAGGCGGGGATAGCGCTGGGCAGACTTGTATGGTCTATGCCAGAGCCGGTGGTTGGGAGGCGGGGATAGTGCTGGGCAGACTTATACGGTCTATGCCAGAGCCGGTGGTTGGGAGGCGGGGCTGGTGGTTGGGAGGCGGGGATAGCGCTGGGCAGACTTGTACGGTCTATGCCAGAGCCGGTGGTTGGGAGGCGGGGCTGGTGGTTGGGAGGCGGGGATAGTGCTGGGCAGACTTATACCGTCTGTGCCCTGAAGGGCACAGGTGCAAATCGAAGTAGGGTATACACAAAAGTAGCACACATGAGTTGTCTTGTTGGGCAGACTGGATGGACCGTGCAGGTCTTTTTCTGCCGTCATCTACTATGTTACTATGTTACTATATTTGTCAGTAGGGGTGTGCAGACCAAAAACTGTATTATTATTTAGTTTCTTGTGTCATTTTGCATTTTTTTTGTCTTGGTTATTTTATTTCTTGATTTACTTAGTTGTCTCAAAGCAATGTAGCCAATAATGTGCACAGTTTCATAAGATTTTGTCCATTTGCTCAAATAGTGCAGCCCTTTCGAGCCAAACGGCATGCTATTTAAATAATAGTGTACACTCTTTTGATTTTAAAATATATATATATTTTGGGGAGGGGGAGGGGTTGTTGAAAACTACATGGTAAATGGCATTTCAGAAAAGTGCGCATCACTGTTTATCACTACATGACTAGCAGCCTTATCCAGAAACACAGTAAGCTACCTAACCAATTGTGGCTCAAATTAAGCTCTCCAAATAGCAACTTAAATCTGAGAGTCCAGCTCCTCATCACCATTCCACTGCACCCCTATATTACAAACCCCATTAGCAATGGAAATCCAGTGTCCGATTGGCATCGTCTGCCAATCAAACACTCCAACACATCAAATATTTTATTTCTGTTTAGATTGTTAGTTTGTAGTTATCCTACCACTGCAGTGGGAATAGCTTCATTAGAAATCCAATGTGTGATTGACATCCACTGCCAATCAAGCACTCCGACACATCAAGTATTTTATTTCTGTCTAGATTGTTAGCTTGTAGCCATCCTACCACTGCAACAATACAACAGTTCAGTTTTTCCAAAGTTGCGCTGGATTCCTCTCTAAAAGGCATCACAGTTGGATGTCATATCTACCTATATAGCAGATAAACCCCAACAGTTGAATCAATCCATCCAGAAACTGTAGAAATATATCAAACAAGAGAGGAGACGGAGGAGGAACTCCACAGGTTGTCTCATGGACCAAGAACAATCTATCACCTAATTGTTCTTGGTCCAAGAAGATTTACAGTAGATAGTTATAAAAAGAATAAACTTGAGGATTTATTTATTTACCCCCTAATTCTATAAAGTTGGACACCCTAAGTTAATTATTGGCTGTACTTATCTTTAATTGGTGCTAATTCACACTAATTAGCAGTTATGCACAGTAACTGCCCTTGGTTGCTATTCTATCAGGGAACCCCTTTACAGAGCGGCGGTAAGCCTAACGCGGGCAAACATCTCGCTTTTTCTGGACTACCGTCGGCCCAGTAATACTATTGGATCTGTCAGATGGCGTGATATGTCTCCTTAACACTTGGGAAAATGTACTACTGAAAACTCCTAATGAAAATGATATGGAGCTTAGTATTTTTGATATACAAGTCTATGTGGGAATTTCTCACAACAATATAAATGAATTGAAAAAAAAATATATAAAAAATATCAAATGCAAAAATATCAGATGTAATAGCGGATCGATGACGATTACGTGCCCACCCTGACTTACGTTCTGGCTTAAGTGAATTGCCAATGTGGTAGTAGCATTGCGCATCTGACAGATCCAATAGTATTACAGTAATACCTCGGTTTTCATTGACTTCGGTTATCGTCGGTTTCGGTTTTCGTTGATTTTTTTCTGCCAAAAATTTGTCTCGGATTTCGTCGGCGTGCCCACATGACCTCACTGCTAATTTTGCAGAAACGCGTTTTCCTGCTCACTGTGGCGTTGATTCTCGTGTCTAGCCAAACAATTCCATTGCTTTCCAGTGTTTTGTGCTTTTTTTATTAATATGGAAATAATTGGCTCGGGTTTCGTCGGTTTCTGATTTTGCCGATTGTTTTCGTACGGATTATCGACAAAAACCGAGGTATCACTGTACTTTGTAAGAGGTTTTGAGAAGAAGTGATGACGTTGGGCGCTGGCTGTTTCTATTGATTCATAATTGACCCCCTCCTTTACGAGATAATTTTGGTGTGGACAATATTGAGTACTCCAAATTTAGTCACAGTCATTTACTCCACATTTTACCTGGCATAAATCCCGATGCCTAAATTTGGCGAAGAGCAGGTGTATTCTATAACAATGTCATAGGAGCCAACTTTTCAAAATTATTGGGAGTGCTAAGCCCAGTGGAAATAACCCTTCCTTGGACACACACAATGAATTTTCTCAACATTAGGGGTGCTGAAGCACCCACAGCACCCACAGAGTCGGCTCCTATGAACAATGTGCATATATTTCAGAAACGTCCTTGGCCACACCTTCTTTTCAATAATGCGACTTAGAATTTACATGCACCACATTAACGAGTTGTGTGCGTAAATGTTAACTAATGCCAGTTAGTGCTGATAATTGCTCATTGATAGTGCTGATTAGCTAGTTAACCAATTAAACTATGCACGTTGTCATCGAATACACTTCGATTTCCGCATAGAAATTAAGGCGCAATACATAGAATCCAACAGATAACATCTGCAACTTAGCACAGTCATGCACACTTGTGAAGCAGAGCATGACCTAAACTGCCTACCGTAATAAACGTGTTTGACTGTTAAAGCTACATGTCAAATTTAAAGAAAATCTTCATAAACTTCCTCAGCGTTCAGCAGATACAGGAGACAGCGTGAGGTACAGTTATGACCCATAATTATTTAACTTCTCAGACAAACTGATAACGAGCTTTCAAGAAACAGGAGATGCTAATGGAAAATGATGCTGTAGCTAAGCAGACGGTGAGCTATCAAAAATTAGGTAATGAAAGAAGATGAGCAAGATTGTGTTCTGCAGATTTGTCAATGCTGGAGAGGTGAAATGTAATAACCGTGTTAAGAGCCTGATTCTTAGGCAGAGAGAGCGGGAGAAAAGTCACGGTGAATCAGTCCTAAATTGTTATGCACGCTACAAGATATGTTTTCAGATGGCTTTTGCAATCTGGTGACCTTTTTGTGATCGCTTTGCTCTTCTCTTGTGAAGGTATAATGAAATGGACATATATATACAAAATGTTTCTCGCTGCTCGCACAGTGAAGAATGTGGGAAGGTACTGGGGAATCTTCAATAAACTTGCCCTCAAAATGAGTTTCAGTAGAGGCCGAGGTGAACTGAGCAATAGAGTGACTAAATGCATCACCTGCCTTATGGTACACTTCATCCCAGATGCTATTGAAACTGAAATGGAAATGCTAAAAGAGCACTATGCCATAAAGAATCATTTTTTTCTAAGTATGATATATTTATGACTCGTAAGATGAGTCGCTTGCCATGTACAGGCTTTCGGAACCTGCATTTAGAAATCATGCTTCACATGTCAGTTACTAAGGGGAGGCTTCATCAAGTGGCATTAGGGCCTTAATACGACCTACAAGGCCTTAACGCCACTTGACTTAAAATACTAAGTCACCACGAATTAGTAATGAGATGCAAAATATGACTGTTAAGTGAAATCCATGCAAAATTAGAACTCGGTTATATTGCCCTGGTAGTTTCATTAGATTTGTCTGCGGCCTTCGACCTAATCAATCACAACTTACTCATTGATAGATTGAGTGAGATTGGTATTTCAGGGACAACTATGAAATGGTTTATATCCTTCCTAACGAATCGTTCATTTAAAGTAGTTCAGCAGCAATCCTGTTCTACATCCTACAACTTATCATGTGGAGTTCCTCAGGGCTCGGTCTTATCTCCACTACTGTTCAACCTATTCATCAGTCCCCTGGCGCTCCTCATTCAAACAATGGGTATAAGTTTTTACTCATATGCAGATGATTTTTTGCTTATCCATTATGTTAGACCATCGAACATACTGTAGATCTTACACCCATTCAAATATGCTTGGATAAAGTAGCAGACTGGTTGACAACACATCAGCTGGTACTGAACCCGGATAAGACTACTACATCTTGGATAGTAGGGCAAGGCACATATCCCTCTGTGGTACCTGTGCTATTTGGTCAGAATATTCCAACAGTTAAGTCTTTTAGATATCTCGGGGTCATTATTGATTCCGCATTGACCTTTGAGGAACAAGTATCCGATGTAGTGAAAAAATCTTTCTTTCATCTGAGACGGCTTCGGTCAGTCAGAAATTCAATAAGTAAGGACTCTCTCAAAACGCTGACATCGGCATATATTACTTCACGTTTAGACTACTGTAACATTGTATATGCTGGGATTACTCAAGCAAACTTAAAGCGATTACAAAGAATTCAAAATACAGCAGCACGTATGATCTGTAGGGCCCGGAGGGATGATCGAGCAACACCTTTATTGCATCATCTGCACTGGCTCCCAGTCGAAGCAAGAATAAAGTTTAAGGCTCTTGTCCTGACACACAAAGCCTTTCACACATTAAACCCTAGCTACTTGTCGAATTTAACAATCCCCTACACCGCTATGCGAACTCTCAGATCCCTAACAGATAACAGGTTAGTCATTCCCCCTCTTACTAAGGCTAGGTGGGAATCTACACGGAGATCGGCTTTTTTCTACCTGTCACCCTCCCTTTGGAATAGCCTTCCAAAGGAGATCAGATTAGAGAAATCTTATCTCCATTACCGAAAACTTCTGAAAAACTTTCTCTTTATAAGCTACGTAGAACAGAACTTAGCATAATGAGATAAGGTCAAAAAGACAAAGAAAAATGGGATAGCTTAACTGGATATTAACTTGTATTGATTTATTATGTAGTTTATCTTGATTGCTGTGCTTTCCTGTCATGAATGGAATTCCTATGTCTGTTTATTTGTATATACCAATTTTTTTATATATATGTAAACCGTTCTGTTTTGCAGATGCAATAAGATACGGTATATAAATTAACATAAATAAATAAATAAAAATAAAAATCTTATTACGATGCAAATACCCTAACGTGACTTGCAGTGGTACACCACAAGTCGCATTAAGGCCCAAAAACCACGGTAAAATAACCCCCCCAGCTTGCTCGGGTTGTTTTACCATCCAGGAGCATCGAGCCACAAAGCTGCAGCCCAATGCTCCGGGCCACTAGCTCAGGTTTCCCCCAGAGTTCCTCCTCCCACTCAAACACCTCTCCACTCAAGGACTCTCCTCCCCCCCCCCCCCACCCCGAATTGAAGCCTTCCACTACCCCTCCCCTACCTGAATGGTTGCATTGTTGGTCCAGGGTGAGGATCCTCCTATGGTCCCGGGGGGGGGGGGGGGTTCAGGGTGAGCTTTCTTGAGTCTGGGGTCTTCTGGGGTCCAGGGACTCTTCAGGCAGGTGTCATAAATAGACATTCCAGGGAGCATAATGTCCCAACCAGCCCTTTAGCTAATCCTTTCCTGGTTAAATTGTAATGTAGTGTGGAGGGGCATAATCGAACGGTGCCGGCCATCTACAGTATATGGCCGGCGCTGCAAAGAGCAGTCCCAAACCGTATTATCGAAAAAGATGGCCGGCCATCTTTCGTTTCGATAATACGGTTGGGGCCGGCCAAATGTCAGAGATGGCTGGGTTTGAGATGGCTGGCATCGGTTTTCACCGATAATGGAAACTAATGGCGGCCATCTCAAACCCAACCAAATCCAAAGCATTTGGTCATGGGAGGAGCCAGAAGTTGTAGTGCACTGGTCCCCCTGACATGCCAGGACGCCAACCGGGCACCCTAGGGGGCACTGCAGTGGACTTCAAAAATAGCTCCCAGGTGCATAGCTCCCTTACCTTGGGTGCTGAGCCCCCCAAAACTCACTTCCCACAACTGTACACCACTACCATAGCCCTTAGGGATGAAGGGGGGCACCTGCATGTGGGTACAGTGGGTTTGGGGGATTGGAGGGCTTAACATTTACCACCACAAGTGTAACAGGTGGGGGGTATGGGCCTGGGTCCACCTGCCTTAAGTGCACTGCACCCACTTAATACTGCTCCAGGGACCTGCATACTGCTGTCAGGGAGCTGGGTATGGCATTTCAGGCTGGCATAGAGGCTGGCAAAAAATTTTTTTTTGGGTGGGAGGGCATTGGTGACCACTGAGGGAGTAAGGGGAGGTCATCCCCAATTACCTCCGGTGGTCAGTTGGGGCACCTTTTTGAAGCTTGGTCCTGAAAAAAAGGGACCAAGTGAAGCCTGCGAAATGCTCGTCAGGGCCGGCTTTCTTTTTTCCATTATTGGGCGAAGCCGGCCATCTTGTGACCACGCCCCCATCCCACCCCCATCCCGCCTTCACTACCCTACCAACACGCCCCCTTGAAGTTTGGCCGGCTCCGCGACGGAAAGCAGTTGGTGCCGGCCAAAATCGGCTTTCAATTATACCGATTTGGCCGGGTTCAGGAGATCGCCGGCCATCTCCCGATTGGATAGTGATAGTCAAAATTACATACCTCTGAAGTGAAAAACACTATAGTCCAGATGCTTATTAGGAAAAAAAAAACCCTCTGTACAAGTAAAACTATTATATCAAATCTCAGATTGCAGATGTAATTCTCCCTCAAAAGAGAGGTGAAATGCCACTTTTACTCAAAGAGCCTCAACGACTTCCATTCAAAATGACTGCAGATATTTTTTTCCTCATAATTCCTGCAACTTTCAAACAATCATTTTCAAAATAGCTGCTTCTCTCTTTCTACCCCAAAGTTCTAGCAGTTCCTCAATAACATTGGAAGAAAGATGGATTACATAATATGAAAGATCAAGTAAGGTATTTCTTGAATTGTAGATTCTCCTCAGGGGGGGGGAGCAGACAGTGCTGTCAGAAAGTGAGGTTTCTTGAAAGGGCAGGGGGTGGTGTAGAGGGGAAGCAGACCATCAAGGCAGGGACTTCAGAAGAGCCCTAGAATGTGTGGAGGAAGGATCGGATGGGGGAGCTCTATTGGTGGGTAGGAGCTGTGATCAAGGGGATCAGATGGAGGGCTGAAATCGTGAGGTGGGAAATATGATTTGGCGAGAGATCAGATGAGGGGCTTTATTAGGGTATGGGAGCTGTGATTGGAAAGAATCGAATGTGAGCTGTGATCAGGGGTAGATCAGATTGAGGGCTATATTACAGTTGACCACAAATCAGTTGCACCTTAGCCTAGTGGTTAGTGCAGTGGACTTTGATCCTGGGGAACTGAGTTCAATTCCCACTGCAGCTCCTTGTGACTCTGGGCAAGTCACTTAACCCTCCATTGCCCCTGGTACAAAATAAGTACCTGAATATATGTAAACCGCTTTGAATGTAGTTGCAAAAACCTCATCAAGTCCCATTTCCCTTATGACATCACAATATCAGAAGTGAGCCAAGTATCGGGCAATCAAGCCATTGTGACATCACTAATGAGATTGGTGGAATGAGTGGAGGAGTAGCCTAGTGGTTAGTGCAGTGGACTTTGATCCTGTGGAACTGAGTTCAAGTCCCACTGCAGCTCCTTGTGACTCTGGGCAAGTCACTTAACCCTCCATTGTCCCTGGTACAAAATAAGTACCTGAATATATGTAAACCACTTAACCCTCCATTGTCCCTGATACAAAATAAGTACCTGAATATATGTAAACCGCTTTGAATGTAGTTGCAAAATCCTCAGAAAGGTGGCATATCAAGCCCCATTTCCCTTTCCCCCTATCCCTTATGACATCACAATATCAGAAGTGAGCCAAGTATCAGGCAATCAAGCCATTGTGACATCACTGATGAGGTTGGCTCTTATTGGTGGAATGAGTGGAGGAGTAGCCTAGTGGTTAGTGCAGTGGACTTTGATCCTGGGGAACTGAGTTCCATTCCCACTGCAGCTCCTTGTGACTCTGGGCAAGTCACTTAACCCTCCATTGCCCCTGGTACAAAATAAGTACCTGAATATATGTAAACCGCTTTGAATGTAGTTGCAAAAACCACAGAAAGGCAGTATATCAATTCCCATTTCCCTTTCCCCCTTTCCCTTATGACATCACAATATCAGAAGTGAGCCAAGTATCAGGCAATCAAGCCATTGTGACATCACTGATGAGGTTGGCTCTTATTGGTGGAATGAGTGGAGGAGTAGCCTAGTGGTTAGTGCAGTGGATTTGATCCTGGGGAACTGTATCGGGCAATCAAGCCATTGTGACATCACTGATGAGGTTGGCTCTTATTGGTGGAATGAGTGGAGGAGTAGCCTAGTGGTTAGTGCAGGGGACTTTGATCCTGGGGAACTGAGTTCAATTCCCACTGCAGCTCCTTGTGACTCTGGGCAAGTCACTTAACCCTCCATTGCCCCTGGTACAAAATAAGTACCTGAATATATGTAAACCGCTTTGAATGTAGTTTCAAAAACCTCAGAAAGGCGGTATATCAAGTCCCATTTCCCTTTCCCTATTTGAGATTCTACATGGAATGTTGCTGTTGCTACTATTTGAGATTCTGGAATGTTGCTACTATAGGAATAAAATGGGCCCTGCTGCAGATAACTTAAGGTAAGCTTTACTAAAAGATCACCTTAGAGACTTTAGAAGCCTCAAAGGTTTGTGAAGGGCTAATCTATTCCTTGGGTCATCTGGTTCATTTTGTCTGCCTTTATTTATTTATTTATAGCATTTATATCCCACAATTTCCCACCCATGGGCAGGCTCAATGTGGCTTACAACAGTCTGTAAAAACATACATCAAGTCAGCAAACAAACAATCAATTTCTTAGAAGTGTAAGAGAGAAAGGGTAAAAGCAAAGAAGGGAAAAGGAGAAAGAGCAGTGGTGATCAATATGACGCCTTGACAGAGACAGTTCAGAAGTAAGAGATGCTAGGCGGGATTTGAGCGTAAGCTTTTCCAAATAAAAAGGTCTTGAGGCGTTTTTTTGAAGGTCGGGTGATCAGGAGTAAGTTTCACCAATTTAGGTAGACCATTCCACAAATGAGCGCTAATATAGGAGAAGGTGGATGCATAGGTGGTCTTGTACTTGAGGCCACTATATATTGGGTAAGGGAGATTTAGGTACGAACGAGCTGATCTGTGAGAGTTCCTAGGTGGCAAGTTGATTAGGGTGTCCATATAAGCTGGGGCTTCACCGCAGATGATTTTATGCACCAGAGTGCAAATTTTAAAAGTGGAAGTTTAAATGTGGCCCTGGTAGCCAGTGTAGTTTTTGCAGGAAGAGAGTAATGTGGTCATGCCACTTGCAACCCTTTGTCAGTCACACTGCAGTACTCTTAATTCATTGGAGATTGTACAAACACGTTTTACCTGAATTTACATGTTTGGCAGCTCATTATTACTTAACTTGTGGTGCGCTAAAAAAACCCCCAAAAAAACCTGCATTAAGGAGAAATAGTGCACAATTTTACCATTTAAATTCCATTATTTGGGAAAAACAAGGCATTCTAGTACGTTCCAGCCTGATAAAACAAACCTTCTAATCCAGCTTTCAATACTCAATATAGCTATTTCTACAATTTAAAAAAAATGTTTCCATGTTACATTTCTCTTGGGTATCATTTTAATTGAAATGTCCATGTTATTGATCTCAGGGAAAATGGTGCTGCAAGATCATCATTGGAAAAAAAAAATATTTATCTTGTAACAATGGTGTCTATTCTTATATCCATTTAAGAGAAGGTCATGTTTGATGTTTAATTGATCTGATACAGAAAAAAGATTCCTAAAAGGACTTGATGAATTATGTTAGCCCCAGTGAGGAGCTGTGATTGATGGGACAGAGACCTGGATGGCAATTCACAAGAATACTAGTCTATAAATTGGAGCCAAGATTTAGGCACCCCAGTGCCATGCACTTAGGGGTGAATTCTATATAGAGAGCCGAAAAAAAAACGCTATGCTATAAGCCACGCTTAAAATTAGGCACAGTTCATAGAATAACGCTTATACCTGGGAGTCATGCCTAACTTTCAGGGGTCCTTTTACAAAGGCGTGCTGAAAAGTGGCTTGCAGTAGTGTAGGCGCGGGCAGAATCATTTTTCAGCGCGCCTGTAAAAAAGGCCTCTTTTTGTTTTTACCCGAAAATGGGCATGCGGCAAAATCAAAATTATTACGCGTCCATTTTGGGTCTCTGACCTTACCACCAGCCATAGACCTAGTAGTAAAGAATTTTGGCGGTAAGGACCTACAAGCGTCAGATGCCACTTGACGTGCGTCCGCTACGCGCATCCGAAAATAATAATTATTTTTCAGACGCTCGTAGCAGATGCGCACCAAAAATGAAATTACCGCAAGAGCAAGAAAAGTGGCTTGCAGTAGTGTAGGCGCGGGTTTTGGGCGCGTGCAGAATAATTTTTCAGCGCACCTGTAAAAAGCCTCTTTTTTATTTTCCCAAAAATGGGCATGCGGCAAAATCAAAATTGTTGCACGTCCATTTTGGGCCTCTGACCTTACCACCAGCCATAGACCTAGCGGTAAAGAATTTAGGCGGTAAGGACCTAGACGCGTCAGATGCCACTTGGCGTGCGTCTGCTACGCACATCCGAAAATAAAATTTTTTTTTTAGATGCTCATAGTGGACGCGCACCAAAAATGAAATTACCGCAAGAGCCACGCGGTAGTAGGGCAGTAAGTCCATTTTTGGCGCAAGTTGGACGCACGTAGGCGCCTACGTGGCTTAGTAAAAGGGGCCCTAAGTGCGACCATTTGCACCAACTGAAAAATGGTGCAAATCTTTGTACCTAAATTAGGCACATTTCCCCTTTATTCTATAACTACATGTATTTAATTGTAGGATTGCCCCCATTCCACCCATAACCCATTTTGGCACCCCCTTTTGGAACTTGTGCATGAAATTCAAGCACAGATCCCGTGCCTAAATTTACACATGTAAATCGAATAAGTCTCAATAATTACTTGTTAACAAGCCAGTTATTGGCACTAATTATCTCATCATTCAGTTAAATTGGGTGTGCAAATTGGGTACATGCCCAAATTTGCATGCACAATTTTTAGTGACTTTTATAGAATTCGGGGGTTAGCACCAATTCTATAATGGCATTTTGGTGTTCCAAGATTCCATTATAGAATACTACTACTTATCATTTCTATAGCGCTACTAGACATACGCAGCGCTGTACACTTGAACATGAAGAGACAGTCCCTGCTCGACAGAGCTTACAATCTAATTAGGACAGACAAACAGGACAAATAAGGGATAAGGACAAAGAGTAGCAAGATTCCAGAATCCCAAAGAGTAGCAAGATTCCAGAATCCCAAAGTACTAGTGTAAATGGACATTGCTGTGCCTACAGTTAATCACCAACAGTTATGCCAAGTCAATGGCAGATGTAACTGTTGGTGCCTAATTTATCCTGAAGGGGGCATAACTTATTCTAATAAGTTATGTATGTATCTCTGAGACATGCCCATGACCCAGCCATCCTCTACCCATGTTTACGACCCCTCACACTTATGCGCTAAGTAATTTTGGCATGCATGTTATAGAATAGCACAAACCCTAATGCTTGTAATTGCCAATTCAATGGCTTATTTCCAAAACCTGCCTAGTCCATTTTAGTTGCATCAGAGAAAATTCAGTTTTTCATGAGAGCATAAATATTTTTCATTCCCTACAAGAGGATAATTTCAAGTGTTGTTTAAAATCTTGCATGAGTAATGTGTTATATATGTAAAAAAAATGTTGAACTTTAGAGAAACCTATGCATTTCATTATTTACCAGTCATATCACATAAGTCAGGAAATTGACTCATATAGCACTACATTCAGTACATAGCGCTCAAAAACAGGCGCCAAGAAATGGTGCTTCGAGTTGGGTGCTGTTTATAGAATAGCACTTAGAGCCAATTTCTGCGCCAAAATTTGGGCATCAGGATTTACACTGACTGAAACCTAGGATCCGCATCTAAATTTTACAAGAGTAAAAAAAGGAGGCGCGGAAATGGGAGGGTCATGGGAAGAATGGGGGGGTTTTCTAGCATTTACGCACTGTGACAGAACAATGTGTTTTAAGCCTGTAAAATATATTGGGTATTTCCTGAAGAGTATTTCTCTAGTTTGGCCAGGAGGTGGTGAATGTTTATGTTTTGAAGCTGCTGCAGACCCAAGGCTGTTTTCTTTGATTAAACCTTTTGGAAAGGCAGTCTGTAGTATACTTTCAAAGATTGTTGTTCTGGGCTCTGATTGGCCCAGGAGCTCATAATTCCATATAAGTGCAAATTAACAGCAATTATTGATTATTTACAGCTCATTACACACACATTTGCATGTCCAACTTTGGGTAACCTATATCAAATACAGGGGTAAGTGTTAAATTGGGTATACTACTACTACTAATCATTTCTATAGAACTACCAGACATAAGCAGTGCTGTACACATTATATGCAGATACTTTCTCTGTCCCTAGAGGGCTCACAAACTAATTTTTGTACCTGGGACAATGGAGGGTTAAGTGACTTGCCCAAGGTCACAGAGATCTGCAGTGGGAATTAAATACAGGTTGCCAGGATCAAAGCCTCCAGCACTAACCATTAGGTCACTCCTCCCTCCAAGTTTATGAAATGGGAGGAGTGGTAAGTGCAAAACTCTATTGCCTTTTAGTAAACAGCCCTCTGTTTATTTCTCACCTACCAATCCAAAATAGCTTATCTTCGGTAAATAAACCATGGGTGAGGGAAATACGTACTGCAGAAATTTGATGACACTTAAATTTTCTTGTCTGAATAGCAAATCTATCTATTGTACTCAGAGGTGATAAGTGTTTTGTGTCAGTGACAGAGCTATTAAAGAAAGAGGGAATTGTTTTTGTCATGGAGCAGTTTAACATTTTTAGGTTAAATTGCATGGAAAAGAAAGACAACTTAAGCATAGCTTTTACAAAGTAAGTATTTAATCTAAGTTATTTTAAACTTCTTTATTGCAAATAAACTTTTCGAGCTGAGAAATCCAGGAGACAATGTGTTCTAGCACTTTTCCTATAATTAAAATGGAATGTGTGCCTTCCACCTATTCACACACATGGATGCCTGCATCTGTTCATACCAATGCTGTGATCTACATTATCTAAAGTGGAGGGTTTTTTTTTCTGATTATATAACATTTAAGAGGCAGAAATGTAAGCAGCGTTGCATGCATGCTTAAATGGGCATCTTAAAGGTTGCTAAACTGAAAGGTTAGCCGTGGGCTATGAGTGCCAGAATTTTTATATATATATATTTTTATAGAACTTTCAATGCTTATCTATGAAATAACTCAAGAAAATCAGCAATATGTATGACAGCAATATCAAAGAAAACAAATACATAACCCAGTCCACATAACAGGGAGAAAGGAGCAAAATGCAGTAATAATATAAAAGTAATCTAATAAGAACAAAATAATTTAGTGAAGGATCTGGACACCATCCCGAATTATAAAAATCCATTCTCGAAGCCAACACCCCCTCCCACACACAGCCATTACTCATCCAACACCAATTAGCATAAGAATAACAAGGAAACAATTTTAAAAATCCAAAGGGAAAAACAAGCTCGCTCATATATTTCTCTGCTTTAAGACATTTTGTAATCACATAGATTTCAAGAAAACATAACCTAAAAAGAAATCAAACATTTGTAGAGAAATTTAAAGAAGGTCAGTTCTGCAGCCAGAACATATGCTTCTCGGCTGCAGGAAAGTCTTCCACCTAAGCTGGGTAGTACGAAATATATCTGGAAATATGTAAATCCATTGACCACAAAAAGAAAAGGCTTTCTTATGGAAGAATGTCTTTAGGGGGGAAGTTATCAACATGGGCTACCATCAAGATGGGTTATTTTACCACTAATTGTGCGATTTTAGCACATCCCATCGTATGCAATGAGACCTAGTTACTAATAACAGGGGTTAAAAGTAAAATAACATGTCTTAGCAGTAGCCTATGTTGATAACCTCATCCATTAGTAAAAGAAAAAAGAAATGTCTCTAGAAATCAGAATCACTTCTATATGTAAAAAAAAAAAGTGAGCCAAGTATAGAGGAATCAAACCATTGTGACATCACTGTTGAGCTTGACTCGTAGGCATTGGTAGAATGAGGCATTATGACATCACAATATCAGCTTTGGCTACAGAGACTGAAAGTCTTCACACTAAGGGGGGACGGTATCAACATGGGCTGCTAAGGTGGGTTATTTTACCACTGGGTCTCATTGCATAAAAAGGGACCTGTGCTAAAATAGCATGTCTTTTGCTAACATGACCCATCTTAATGGTAGCCCATATTGAGAACTTTCCGCCTTAATGGATTAAAAACTGGTTAAAAGATAGAAAACAGAGAGTAGGGTTAAATGGTCATTATTCTCAATGGAGAAGGGTAGATAGTGGGGTTCCGCAGGGCTCTGTGCTGGGACCGCTGCTTTTTAACATATTTATAAATGATCTAGAGATGGGAATAACTAGTGAGGTAATTAAATTTGCTGATGACACAAAGTTATTCAAAGTCATTAAATCGCGGAAGTATTGTGAAAAATTACAAGCGGACCTTACGAGACTGGGAGACTGGGCATCTAAATGGCAGATGACGTTTAATGTGAGCAAGTGCAAAGTGATGCATGTGGGAAAGAGGAACTCGAATTATAGCTACGTCATGCAAGGTTCCATGTTAGGAGTCGCGGACCAAGAAAGGGATCTAGGTGTCGTTGTTGATGATACGTTGAAACAGTCTGCTCAGTGTGCTGCTGCGGCTAAGAAAGCAAATAGAATGTTAGGTATTATTAGGAAAGGAATGGAAAACAAAAATGAGGATGTTATAATGCCTTTGTATCGCTCCATGGTGTGACCGCATCTCGAATATTGTGTTCAATTCAGGTAACCGTATCTCAAAAACATATATAATAGAATTAGAAAAGGTGCAGAGAAGGGTGACGAAAATTATAAAGGGGATGGGACGACTTCCCTATGAAGAAAGGCTAAAGCGGCTAGGGCTCTTCAGCTTGAAGAAAAGGCGGCTGAGATATGATAGAGGTCTATAAAATAATGAGTGGAGTTGAACGGGTAGATGTGAAGCGTCTGTTCACGCTTTACAAAAATACTAGGACTAGGGGGCATGCGATGAAGCTACAATGTAGTAAATTTAAAATGAATTGGAGAAAATGTTTCTTCACTCAACGTGTAATTAAACTCTGGAATTCATTGCCAGAGAATGTGGTAAAGGCAGTTAGCTTAGCGGAGTTTAAAAAAGGTTTCCTGAAGGAAAAGTCCATAGACTGTTATTAAATGGACTTGGGGAAAATCCACTATTTCTGGGATAAGCAGTATAAAATGTTTTGTACTTTTTGGGAATCTTGCCAGGTATTTGTGATCTGGATTGGCCACTGTTGGAAAGAGGATGCTGGGCTTGATGGACCTTTGGTCTTTCCCACTATGGCAATACTTATGTACTTATATTTAATTTAATTTATTTTGTTACTTATGTACCCCGCGCTTTCCCACTCATGACAGGCTCAATGCGGCTATGGAGGGTTAATGACTTGCCCAGAGTCACAAGGAGCTGCCTGTGCCTGAAGTGGGAATCCAACTCAGTTCCTCAGTTCCCCATGACCAAAGTCCACCACCCTAACCACTAGGCCACTCCTCCACTCCAGTAGCTGTATTTGAGATATTATTAACAGGGATGGGCTGTTGTTTGCAACTACATTAAATCACTGTGCTAAATGGTAGCAGAATGAGCATTCAAAAGACATGCAAATCACTGTATAGTAAATTACTCCCGATGTAAAAACATACTGCATTAAAGTTTAATCTAGCATTTTACTCTTTTTGTAACACTGAATCTTTTTGCCGGTGCAGAAGTAGCAGGTGATCTGAGATGAAGTGTGCAACATCACCTCATCACCAAAGTAGCCCGAGTGGGCTCCCTGGACCCCACAAATTTCCCTTTTGGCACAAGTGCCCTCTGACATCTCACTCCCTTACCCCTGAGCACACAAATATTGGTAGTCCAAGTGGTCTCCTGGACATCTGACCTCTATCCCTCGACCCCACAAATATCAGCTGGTAGCCTGTGGGCCCCAACACCTCCCCCCCCCCCCCCCCCCCCCCCCGCCTCCATACATTTTTAAATTGCTTAGGTCAGTGTTGAGCCTGACCTGAGCAATGCATCAGAATGCACAATGACGTATCAGTAAGCCAATTAAGGAATCAGAGTCTGCCAAATAAGGCATTGATTCCCTTATTTGATAGACTAACCGTGCATGGTGCATACTGACACACTGCCCCTCCCCCTCAGATTCTATATAGGTCACCCAAAATTGGGTGTCCAAATTTGAGCACAAATCCCAGATGTACATGTCAGGGGTGGACTGAGAGTACTCTGGGCCCCCCCACCTCCACCACCCCCCACGCCACCGCTGCTGCCCCCCACCACCCCTGTAGCCCCTGCCCCTCACATGCTACCGCTGCCCCCCCACGTGCTACCACCATCCCCGCAGCCCTTACCTTCCTCCATTTCCAGCAGCATGTCCTCCGATCTCCCCTGCGTAGGAAGTGCGTACACAGCTTTAATAAAAGGTCCCCTCTGTGATTTTAGTTAGTATTGTAAAATGCGTAGATTCACTAGTTTGGTATATGCAATATAGAAAGATTTTAATAAACATAAACCAAATGCAAGGAAGAACCACAATTGTTTTCTAAATTCAAGTTTAAAAAAAAACAGTGCAGTTGTACTATTTAGCCTTTAGAAAGCTTTCAGAATCATCTTTTGCCAGCATTCTTGTGATTGTCTGAAGTTAACTTCTCTCCGTTTACTATTGTTTTGCCGTACATCAATTTTCATTTGCATTTGTACTTAGAAGACTCAAAAAGCACAGGAAGACTCCGTGCAAACGGGCAGCTTTAAAGGTTATTAGCATGTTTTTGATTATAAATCAGCTCTTCAGCTGAATTAAAAGCAGTTACCTTATTGTTTCTAAAATTGACTTAATTATGTGTGCATTTTCTATTTTAAGAGCTCGCTGGGAGATGTAAGGGAAGTGATTCAGCTAGTTCAGTTGATGGTGTATATATAGCTTTCCATGGACTGATTGCCAATTCACCCGCTGTGCCACATGTGCATTCCAGAAACACAGATATTGTGTTATACCTGGAAGGTTTCGCCTGTCCTTCTGAATTGAAATCTGGTACCCTGAGCCCCTTTTCACAGCTAAGGATTTTTCTCCTACTTTATATCCCATTCCAAGTTCACTCATTGCTCTGACAGATCTCAGCTGGAGGCCACATTGAGATTTCTTGCAAAACCCTTCAATTTGTGGAGGAGGGAGCATGAGCCACAAAATGAGTCCAGGTCTCTCGACATGGCCCTGTACAGCAGAGCCACAAAGTCTAATGGTGAATAAGGAAGATAAGGGATTTTGGATTTATCTCATGACTTTTTTTTTTCAGCTGTAACTCAAGGTGAGTTACATTCAGGTACTGTAGACATTTCCCTGTCCCCTGAAGGACTTTCAAGGACTTAGGGCAAGATGCACTAAAGACTCGTTAAAACCCTTTCCTTACCGATTCCCTTAGCAAATCGGTAAGGAACGGGCATGCATCAAGGAATAGAAATGCAAATGAGCTGCTCGTTGTAGCTCACTTGCATTCTCTATTCCGTCGTTAAACAGTCGGCCGGTCGAGCATGCGCAGAGCAGCCAAGTGTTATGCTGGCTGCTCTGCACATGCCAAATACGCCTCCCTGTGCCGCCCAAAGACGCCGCGCTGCTCACCCCCTCCAATGCGGCTCGACAGAGGATAGTGCAGTTGAGGACGCTCATTCCATTTTGGCCGCCTTTCCCCCCCCCCCCCCCCCCCCCCCCCCCCCGCAATAATAAAAACGACTTTTTTTGGCAGTGCTTCACTAAGCTGAGAGACCTGGAAGTCTCTGAGCCAATCACAGCACGTTTAGCTTGACTAAACGCGTTGTGATTGGCTCAGGGACTTCCAGGTATCAGCTGAGTGAAGCACTGCCAAAAAAGACGTTTTTATTATTAAGGGGGCCAAAATGGCCTGTTTTTTTTTTTGGATGAGCACCCATTTTGACCGCCTTCCAACCCCCCCCCCCCCCCCCTCCCCTTGCAATTAAAAAAACGTTTTTTTTGGCAGTGCTTCACTCAGCTGAGACCTGGAAGTCTCTGAGCCAATCACAACGCGTTTAGCCAAGCTCAGAGACTTCCGGGAGGGGGGGGGGGAAAGGCAGCCAAAATTGGTGGGTTTTTTGGATGGGCGTCCTCAACTGCACTGTCCTCTGGATCGAAGTGCATCGGAGGGGGTGAGCAGCGCGGAGTCTTCGGGGGGGGGGGGGTGGAATGATGGCCAAAATAGATGTTTTTCTTATTGCACTGACGAGCACTTGACTTTTTTTCCCCAATTTTTTTTTTTTTTTTTAAACTTTTGTAGCAGTTTTTCAATCCCACGCAGCCCCAACGAGAGGTACAGACCTCTCGCTAGATTTTCCAGCGTTAAGGCAATTGGAAAAGGTTAGTGCATCTCATTACAATAGGGTTTCTACACAGTTTGCTCATCTGTGTTCCGTTTTCGTTAGCTGCTACCGCCGTCGGAAAATGGCCTTTAGTGCATGCCACGGTTTAAAACTTGTTCGTTAAAGGCTCGTTAAAGGTTCGTTTAGTGCATCTGGCCCTCAGTTTGTTCATTCTTTTAGGCAATCTTAGGACCAGATGCACTAAACCTTAACGACCCTTTAATGACCCTTTAACGAAGAATTTTTCAACTGTTGCATGCATTAAAGGCCATTTTCCGACGATGCTAGCAGCTAACGAAAACGGAATGCAAACGAGAATCTACCATTGAAATGTGGACAATTCAGAATGCACTAACCATACCGACGATTGCAACGAATCATTTAGCATGAGAAATTTAACGTGAGCTCAGACCTGTCGTTAAGGCCTGAACTGTCATCTCCCCGCTTCTCCCTGCACCAAAAAAATCCAAGCGCTACCAATAAAGAATGACAAGGTGAATGCAGTACTTCATAGGCTTCCCCCTGCATCAATACAAAACTAAACATACATCAAAAAAGGATCGGGAGGGGTCAAAGGCGCTCGTCAGGAGCGTCCTGTATGGACAGCCTTGCCCCCCCCCCCCCCGAGGTCGCCACTGCTCCCCGCTTCTGCCCATATTAATAAAAACAAAACTCAAAAGTTTATCAGCCCCGGTCCCTCTCCCTTCCTGTGTCTCTGTTTCTCCTTCTCCCACAGCTCCGCCTCCCGCCATCCTCTGCCCCGTGCCCCTGAGGTCATCGCCGCCGCTCCCCCCCTTCACCAGACCTCCCCCTCTGCCTTACCGGCCCGCACAGCGCCTCTCACCTCTGTGTGACGGCGCTGCACAAGCAAGAACAGCTTATCAACGATCACTGCTGCTTCCTCCGACGTCTCTCTGTTCTTCCTGGGCCCGCCCCCGCTGCCGGATCGCTGTCCAAAATGGCCACCGAGACTTCCAATGGCAGACTCGCGAGACTTCTGCTGAAGTCTTGGAGGCCGCCCTTGTAAGTATCGGCGGCCATTTTGAACAGCGATCCGGCAGCGGGGGAGTGTCAGCACCAGCAGTGGGCAGGCAGGAACGGGGATCTTTCTTGCCTGCCCTGAAGAATTGGTTACACAACCTGGGTGGATGAAGGAGGGGCAGGTGAGAGCAGGGTCGTTGGACATGGGTAGCTGGAGGGGGGGCAGGGGGAGAGTAGTGTCGGTGGACATGGGTGGCTGCAGGGGGAGCAGGGAAGGGGGAGAGGAGGGTCGCAGGACATGAGTGGCTGCAGGGGGGGCAGGGGAGAGGAGGGTCGTTGTTTGATGCGCCGCTCCCTGCCACTTGCTCCATGTGTTTTCCTACTCCTCCCCCTGCCTAGGAATCAGCTGTGAGTGACGTCAGCCTGGCTACGGAGCCTAGCTCAGCAACTCCGAAGGCGCCACTGACACAGGCAGGCACATTGGAACATTGGTGGTGAGAATTATTATATAGGATTGTTATTATTATTATTACATTTAATTTTGCCACAGTAATTCTAGGCTTAGCACTTAGGAAAATAGCCCATTAGTGTGTGCTAAGCCCAGATTTCAGCAGACCTTACTGAAAGAGCCCCGAAACTAACAAAATAGCCTGGATACACCAGTTCAAGCAAGGAATCCATTCGTGAAAGGCCATTTAAATTCATTTTATGATGTTTCATTGGGGGCTGGCTCCATTCCTTCGACTCTCAAAACCCAACGATACATATTTCTTCAAGAGGCAGGTTCTTTGGCATTGTTTCCTGAATTGAAATAATATATTGAATGTAGGTGTCCTTTCACATATTTCTGTGGCGCACAGTAATCCTGCAGTGTCATTCAGATCTCCATAGGCTTCTGTTATTCTGTTGACAGAGCATATGGCAATGCATTAGCAGGGTTTCCAAAGCAAGGACTTTCTTTCCCACTCAGCTTAACAGGCAAGTTTTTGCGGCTTATCACACAGCGAGAAGAAGAGAACGAATTCTGCTCCCGGCAATCCTCAAGGACCATTTCCAGATACAGAAGTACCACTCCAGATGTTCCCTGTTACCATGGCACTGCAGAATGTAACAGCTGATAATCAGTGCCCCATGCTATGTAAATGGATAAAACAAAATTGGTCTTTGTGTGCACATTTTACACATTTGTAACTCTGTGAAACCGAACAATGCATCTCTCTGGTTTCTACAAACCAGTCAACCTGCTTTTTCCCCAAGCTCAGAGAAAGATACTGAGAGCACAATGTACTGTGGTGCAAGAAATAATGTTCATAGAGGACCCAGGTTGCCACTGAGGGACGAGAAATAAAATGCATTCAGATTGCTTAATATTATGAACTTGAAAGAAAGCAATCACCACCGTCTTGCTTCCTTAGTGTGTGGCTTAGACAATAGCAGAGTAGTTGACACTGGGGATTTAGAACTGTCTGCTGAAAAAGATAAGATTTGAAACGGACTCTGGAAAATTTAACTACGGTTCCGCTGATTATTCTAAATCGTTAGCAAGGTGTAAATGTGAGTGATGTTATGTAACGTGGTAAGAGTGATTAGATTGGACTGCATTTTGTATTGTTTTTTTTTTTCTTACATCCACTGTACGTGGGTTTCTATCATTTATGCAACATCACAACGCTGACAGCGGTTCTTCCAGGACGCTCTTGGAGAGAGGATTTCTGGTCAATGGTTTTCATCTACTACTACTACTTAACATTTCTAGAGCGCTACTAGGGTTACGCAGCGCTGTACAATTTAACAAAGAGAGACAGTCCCTGCTCAAAGAGCTTACAATCTAATAGACAAGTGAACGGTCGGTCCGATAGGGGCAGTCAAATTGGGGCAGTCTGGATTCACCGAACGGTAAGGGTTAGGTGCCGAACGCAGCATTGAAGAGGTGGGCTTTAAGCAAAGACTGTGGTCAATGGTTTTCATCCTCCTGAAACGTGCAGTAATGAATCTGTGTCATAGAATATCAGAGCAGAACATGGGAATTTTTCATAAGGTGTTTAGGGGATATACTCCAATGGAGCCTGAAGGTAGCCTGTATAGCATTGGGCTTACCGCTGCTAAGTAAAAGGAGCCCTAAGTGGCTTTTATAGTTACATGTGGTGTCATATATTGGTCATATGTGGTGTTTTGATTTTTTTGGACTTTTGTGTTAGCTGCCAACTAGGAACACAAAAAGATCAGCACACACATTCTTGAATCTCCACTGACCTAGCTGCAAAGGACTTAAATATAAATCCACATATGCATCCAGCTTCTCCTACATGAGCGCGCAACTAGGGAACGCACTACCAAAGGCCATAAAAACAATGCGCGACCTAACAATCTTCCGAAAACTACTGAAACCCAACCTGTTCAAGAAGGCATACCATAACGATCCATCCTAAATACTAGACAACTAGACTTTACGTGAACTAGGCACAACCGAACTCTTTACACTAGACCGATAACCTTCGCTGCTACTAATGAAAGTTACGCAATACGCACTACCACTTTATTTCTCATGTCGGAAATGAACTTTCTATAGTTGATTAACTTATTTTTTTATAATTCACTCTGTCATTCAGGAACTTCAATGCAATATCACTTTGTATTCTACTTTACCATTTATGCGCCTTCATGCAATACCACTTGTAATTCTCTATCCGGAAATGGCGATCGCCATTCCGGCATAATGTAAGCCACATTGAACCTGCAAATTGGTGGGGAAGTGTGGGATACAAATGCAACAAATAATAAAATAATCTTCAAGTATCTCCGGGGGGGGGGGGGGCTTTCACGAAGGCACGCTAGCGTTTTTAGCACACACTATAAATAAGCATGCGTTAAATGCTAGGGACACACATATATTCTCTGGCATTTAGCATGCACTAAAAATGCTAGTATGCCTTTATAAAAGACCCCCCATATGTTCTAATTAGCCAACAAGAATTTTCTATGAACGAACCAAAACTCCAGAGGAGCAGAAAGAAACTAGTGACCCATAATGAGAAAAGAAAAAGTTGGAGTGGTTTTTTTTCTGTACAACCCCATGGCTATTATAAGAAAGCAGATTCTGTAAATGGTGTCAAATGTCCATTTCCAGCTGGTATCTGGGACTAAGTTACAGGATTCTAATTGCATTAGTATGGCAGTATCGATCTTGAATCTGCTTAGAAAAAGAAATGTAAATTATTTCTCAGGTTCAAACATTCGTCTTTTTCATACCTGCGGGGAAAGAATGGTAATATGCAGGAAACCCACCGATTCTGACTTGGTCAATTAGAATTGTGCCTTTTTGTTATTTGAACAAAAGATTTGTGAAATGTACTTAAAAGAGAAGGCATGGAATTCTCCTGGAAATAAATACCAGCTTCGATGAAACAGAAATAAATGTGGCTTATCCCTGCAACTCAGTTTCTCTGTAATGGTCCCTTGAACTGCAAATCCTTGCACACAAAATCTAAGCTTGCATTTTTTATTTCTTTATTTATACATTTCATATATACAGTACCAAGAACACCTCTTGTACAACTTAGGAGAACAGTAGGTACATCTTTACACAGGAAACCGCTACCCCCAACTTACACTCCCGCCTCCTATATTAGTCCACAACAGAAGCTAAAGACCAAGCCACAATTCTGGGAAAAGAAATTAAACTATAATACATTCCAACACAAAAGAGACTCTGAAGGGAGATGTGGAAGACAACTAAGACTGAGGTGTAGAGACAATCTCCGCTCCAGGTGACAGAGAAGGAGCACCCCCCCCCCCCCCCCCCCCCCCCCCCCCCCCACCCCTGGAGTCCAGGAACGCTTTCAGCTGCAAAGGTTCAAAAAACACATACTTTACAGCATTCAACTTCACCACACATTTACAGGGATAATTTAGCCAAAAAAGCCCCCCCCCCCCCCAATTGAAACACAGTGGGGCGCAGCTTAAGAAAAGCTTGTCGCCTCCTCTGCGTTACCTTGGTCACATCAGGATACATCCATACTTGAACATTCAAAAACTTTTCTTTCCGATATTTAAAAAATAACTTCAGAATCCAATCTCTATCTAACTGTGAAACAAATGTCACTATAAGAGTTAGCTCGCTCCCGCCGCTCCTCTCCACCCTCCAACTCCCGAATAAAGTTGCATTTTTTTTTTTATTCATCTTGCTGTCATTGATGTGATATTGTTGGCCTAATTACAAGAATGGTGAAATGGTTCTTCCTGTTATCAAAAATGAAAAGATTAAAGCTTATACAAGCTCTGAACACACACAGTAAACAAACCAGCCCTGGGCGTTTCAGTAGAATTGTCATTCTTGCATGGCCAGTTGTAGATCTGTAGTTTTCCCACACAAAATAGTGTGCATAATTTGGATTTAGCTCATACTTTTTTAAGGTGAGTTACATTCAAGCAGCGGCATACCAAGGGCGGGGTGGTGGGGGCTGTCCGCTTCGGGTGCACGCTGTTGGGGGTGTGTGCAGAGAGCAGCCGCGCACCTGTCGGCTCCACTGGCTCCCTGCTCCCTCTGCCCTGGAACAGGTTACTTCCTGTTCCAGGGCAGAGGGAGCAGGGAGCCAGCGGAGCCGAGAGCTGCGCGGCTGCTCCTAGCAGCTAAAAATGCACCGGGGGGTGGGGTGTCATTGCGCCAGTGGGGGAGTGTGCATCGGCAATCCGCCCCGGGTGGCAGCCGACCTAGGATCGTCACTGCATTCAAGTATTGCACAATAGGTATTTTCCTGTCCCTAAGAGGCTAAAAATCAAAGGTTGTACCTGAGGCAACGGAGGGTTAAGGGGCCCTTTTACAGAGTGGCGGTAAGCCCAATGCACGCTGACTGCTCGCTATTTGTGGACTACCGCTAGCCCAATATGTCTGCCAGCGGTAGCTCCAGGTCAAGCATATGCCATTTCTTGGGGGGAAACCCCCAGAAATGGTTAGCGTGGCGGTAACTCGGCGTTAATCAGGTATTGCCAAGCACTGCCCAGTTATGCTGAGTTACCATATGAGCCCTTACCTACACCTCAGTGGGTGGCAGTAAGGGCTTCGCACCGCATGGCCACACGGTAAGAATTTTCTTACTGCACGGCCATTTTGTTTTGGGGGCTTTTTACCTGCTGCGGTAAAAAAAGGCCCTGGCGCATGGGGAAAATGGGCCCTGCCACCACTGCAGGGCCTTTTTTTCCCCCCACAGCTTGGTAAAAGGACCCCTAAATCACATGCCTAAGGTCACGTGGAGTATCAGTGGGATTTAAACTCTGGCCTCTCTGCTTCTCCACCCACTGCTCTAATCATTGGGCTACTCCTCCTCTCCTGAACCCAGATCGCAGGAAAGGAGATCACAGAGGTGGAGATCATCAGAACACAAGGCATTGTTTGGTTTTATTATCAGAACACCTAAAACTTTTATTTACCCATCTGTCCTGCCACGAGTAGTAAATCACTTGGACCAGATGGCATGCACCCTTGGATACTGAAAGAACTCCTCAAACATGAAATTGCTGATTTGCTGTTAATGAATTGTAACCTATCATTAAAATCAGCCGTAGGACCTTAAATTGGAAGGTGGCCAATGTAATGCCAATTTTTTAAAAGGGTTCCAGAGGTGATTCGGTGCCAGGCAAAACAGTGGAAACTATTATAAAGAATAAAATTATGGAACACCTAGGCAAACATGGTTTAGTGGCACAGAGTCAGCATGGATTCAGCCAAGGGAAGTCTTGCCTCACCAATTTGCTTCCTTCTTTGAAGGCATGAATAAGAGTAGAGGAGTGGCCTAGTGGTTACAGCACCGGTCTTGCAATCCAGAGGTGGCCGGTTCAAATCCCACTGCTGCTCCTTGTGATCTTGGGCAAGTCACTTAACCCTCCATTGCCTCAGGTACAAACTTAGATTGTGAGCCCTCCTGGGACAGAGAAATATCCAGAGTACCTGAATGTAACTCACCTTGAGCTGCTACTGAAAAAGGTGTGAGCAAAATCCAAATAAATAAAATAAGCTTGTCAGTAAAAGTGAGCTTGTTAATTAGAATATCTAGATTTTTCAGAAAGCTTTTGACAAAGTGCCTCATGAGAGACTGCTGAGAAAATAAAAAATTCATAGGATAGGAGGCAATGTTCTATTCTGAATTAGGAATTGGTTATTGGACAGAAAACAGAGGATAGGGTTAAATGACTATTTTTTTTTTTTCAACGGAGGAGGGTGAATACTGGAATGCCGCAGGAATCTGTACTGGGACTGGTGCTATTTAACATATTTATAAATGATCTGCAAATCAGAATGACAAGTGAAGTTTTTAAATTTGCAGATGTCACAAAATTATTCAAAGTTGTTAGGACACATGCAGACTGAAAAATTGCAAGACCTTAGGAAATTGGAAGACTGGGCATCCAAATGGCAGATGAAATTTAATGTGCATAAATGCAAAGTGATTACACATTGGGAAGAATAATCTATATCATAGTTACCTAATGCTAGGGTCTACCTTGGGAGTCAGCACCCAAGAAAAAGATCTAAGTATCGTTGTTTGTTGCCCCCTACGGTATGGGGGCCCAGGGCAATTGCCATGTTTGCCACCCCCTAACGCCGGCCCTGCCAAAAGCTGTTGTATGTTCTGCCTCTCACTTCAGTCCCAGTCCCAGGTCAGATAGAGCCTTCTCATTGGGCCATGACAGCTCTTGACCTGCCAACTTAAATATGGAAAATATGGAGATAATTTAGGGTCTTCCAGTTGGTCAACTGCACCACTGCTCCCTCAGGAAACTGTTCAGTTGTTCTGATGCCCATACTTATCCCAGGGCAAGATCTAAATGCAAATAAATCAAGGAACGCCCATTGAACTGGAATCTTCTCCTTCAGAAGCTTTTTTGTTGAGTACACACAACTGTTCCATTCTGTGTCATTACCAGAGCAAGGCTCTCTCTAATCTGCTAAATATATTGCAGAGCATAGCAAGAAATGTGCCCTCCCTTCCTTTATTTATTCATGATAGAAAATAAAACGTAATTTCATACTAGGTTATTTATCAATTTGCAAATCATTGTGACTTATTTAAACAAGCGTCTGCCTGCTACACATTGCTTTTGCCGTGGAAAATTGAAATATGGCATAGAGTTATTACTTTGTGATGAGAAGGCAATTTCTGACTCACTTTTCCCATTATTAATGAGCCTTTAGTCAACCTCTTGTGTTCTGAGTTCCAATTTTACCACACACAGACCTGCAGAACAGTACTTAAATCCCTTTTTAGTACTAAAAATCACCTCTTCAAGTAGCTCTTCTGATCCAGCCTTCTGTTTGTTTCCCAGAGCATTTTTCAAACGTGTCAACTTCACTTGGGTTTGTTTTAGCTTAATATGGGTTCATTATTTAAGAAAGGAGGTTTTGCAAGTCATTACCAATGATAAATGTTGGCTATGTCTGGACTCCCACTGCAGTTCAGCTCAGATTTGGCTTTTTGGATGAAGTTACTCTCTCAATATGGAAATGTGCCATGAATTCCTCCCAACGAAGAGGATGGGAACAAACCATAACTGATTCAGACCCAAGTGGCAAAGGGTCTATTTTGTTTTTATCAAGCAAACGAAAGCACATGGTTTCCCAACCTCACCCCACCCCCAACAAAAAAAAATCCTCGCATTAAGTAGCCTCAAATGTCTTTACGCATTCAACTGGTAGGGAGTGGAGAAGGAACCGAATAGCTTAGGGGAATGGTGACAATATTACAGAGCTTTTCATTTCTAGGCCCCAAATTCCAGCCAAGTTGGCAACCGTGCAAAATGAGAGGCTGGTCTCAGTCCAGTTTAAGGGGCTATAGCAGAAGCCGCCACACTGCAGCTTCTGTCAGATTTCTATGAAGTTATTCTGCTGCAGATCTCGATCACTGACTTGTGACAAGTGAGAGTGATGTATGCAAACAATATGTTTCTGGTCCTACAATGACCCCATGTCAATCCTTTTGCACAGTACTATGGGAGTTCATATCAATGATCTCTTAGCTGTCCCTTATCTCCTCCTACTCAGACACTATGAAAGCAATTCTACACTTAGATACCCCGAAGCAGGGGTGTAGCCAGACACCCAATTTTGGGCAGACCTGAGCCCAAAGTGGGTGGCCATAAGAACCCCACCCCACTCTAGATGATTGGGGGACTCTTAATTTCAGTCCCCCAATGCCCAACTCAAATTTGGGCGCCATTTACAGAATCTAGTGTCTGTTTCTTTAAATGCATGTGTAATTTCTTTCCTCTCGTCCTCCATTGACATTCCTTTTCCTTTAAATTATTATTTTAATTTGAATGTATTATAAATTGCCATGACCAGTATAAGCTTGGAAAATATAGGAAGTTTTAGTAAATATAAATGTATACTGTTTAGAAATATGAAACTGTGTTTTATATACAGAAATGGGTGCTTAAAAGATTCTTATATCAATACATACCCCAGGATTCTATATATCGGAAATCGAAGTGTTTTCTTAAACAATTCATATAACTTAATTGGTTAACTAGCTAATCAGTGCTGTTAATTGGATATTAAGCAATTATCAGCACTAATTGGCGTTAAGATTCAAACGCACAACTCGCTAAGCGCATTCTGTAACGAGTGCATAAATTCTAGTTCGGATAGTTGAAAAGTAGGTGTGGTTATGGGTGTGGAATGGGGGGTCATGGGCATTTCTAAAATCTATGCGCTTTGTTATAGAACACACCCACTCTGTGCCTAATTTATGTGTTGGGATTTACACCAGGGTTTAGTTGGTGTAATTTACTGTAAGTAAATTTAGTCATGCAGAGCAGCATTCGGCATATTTTATAACATACACCTAAATTACAGCATACTTTATAGCATATGCTTTGATTTCCATGCGAAAATTGAGGCGCGATATATATAGGGGGCAATTCTATTAAGTGGCAGCCAAATGTAGGTGTGACAAAGAAACACACTTAGCAAACCGTACTCATTGTAGAATAGTAAAGTAGAGCCACTTTGGGGCAACAACTTATGCCAGGCCAATGGCAGGCATCACCTAAGTGCACCTTGCAATGCCCGCATCCGATACTATTCTATAAGGTGTGTGTATTGCTAGGTGGAAAGCCCATGTCACGCTCATGCTCCACCCATTGGGACAGCCCATTTGCTGTTACGTACCATCCTCCAGACTCTATAAATGGCACCCAGATTTGGTTGCCTAAATTTATGTCATGGTCTCAGGCTCTAAACAAACAGTCATGGACTCTGGAACAACGTGAGCCCTTGGGCTACTGTCGATGAGAGGCAGCAGCAGGCAAAACCATCCAACCATGACTGGACTAACCGAACAAGACTAGAACAGACAAGCTGGGAAACTAAGCAGAAGGGCTACAGACAGATAGGAGAACTAAGCAGAAGGGCTAAGCCTAGACACAAACAAACAGGAAAACCAAAGCAGAAGTGCTAACCCTAGCACACAGACAGACAGGAGAACTAAGCAGAAGGGTTAACCCAAGCCCACAAACAAACAGAAAAACAGAACTGCCCCACAGACACACTACCTAGGAAACAGGACCGAAGTGCTAAACAAGCACACCAGCTGGGAAACAGGGCAGAAGTGCTAACAAGCACACAGACAAACCTAGAGCCCTTTGGCTTTGCAAAGGCCCTGAATGAATGTCCACCACTTCCTTATAAAGGACCTCACTAATGATGTCACGACTACAGGACAGAGGCAGGAAACACACTGAACACCAAAGTGAGGCTTGGAGCATACAGGAAGTGGAAGCAATACACGAAAGCTTGAAACACACTGGAAGTAGAAACACTACAGGAAAGAAGCAGCAATGCAAGGGGAAAGAACAGACAGGAGCTAGCTCAGAAGCTGACCATCGGGAAATAAGTTGAGTCAAAGAGGGGTCACGACCACAGTCGTGACAATTTGGGTGCAATCCCAAGATGCGTATGCAACTTAATTGGCTGATGACCCCTTAATGAGCAATAATTGACCACTAATAACCAATTATTGACATTAATTGACACCAATTAGGATTTGCCTGCGCATTCGGCTATGTGCTATTCTAAAATGCTCGGTGAATAAGACCAAAAGTACTATAATGCCTCTGTATCGCTCCATGATGTGACCGCACCTTGAGTATTGCATTCAATTGTGGTTCGCTGATCGCAAACAAAAAAATATACAGAATTAGAAAAAGTTCAAGGAAGAGCGAACAAAATGATAAAGGGGATGGAACGCCTCTCGTATGAGGAAAGGCTAAAGAGGTTAGGGCTCTTCAGCTTTGAAAAGAGACGGATGAGGGGAGATATGATTGAGGTCTACAAAATCCTGAGTGATGTAGAACAACTAGAAGTAAATCAATTTTTTCCTCATTCCAAAAATACAAAGACTATGGAAGACTCAAGGAAGTTACATGGAAATACTTTTAAAACAAATAGGAGGAAATATTGTTTCACTCAACAAATAGTTAAGCTCTGGAACTCTTTGCCGGAGGATGTGGTAACAGCAGTTAACATATCTGGGTTTAAAAAAGGTTTGGACAAGTTCCTGGAGGAAATGTCCATAGTCTGCTATTGAGACAGACATGGGGAAGCAAATGCTTGCCCTGGGATTGGTAGCATGGAATGTTGCTACTCTTTGGGATTCTGTCAGGTACTTCTGACCTGGATTGGCCACTGTTGGAAGCAGGATACTGGGCTAGATGGACACAGTATGGCTATTCTTATGTTCTTATGACCAAATTCCATAGTGCACAACTCAAAATGGAGCCTGGCCATGGGATGGTCGGGGCGTGTCAGGGGCTTTCCAAAAGTTGCGTGCGTTGTTACAGAATAATGGGTCGGACTTGGGCACCAGCATTTACAGCAGCTTTCATCAGGCGTAAGTCTGGGGCTCAAGGTAGGGTGCGCCAAAGTGCACACCATTTATAGAATAGCACTTAATGATTGGTGTAAATCCTCATGACTAAATTAGGCGTGGTTCTGCCATATTCTTTAACACTACACCTAAATTCTAGAAACGCCCCTGACCCGCTCATGCCCCTCCCATGGTTATGCCCCCTTTTCTGATCCACGCTTAAAAATTTATGTATGCATTTTTATAGGATACTGACAAGGAAGATGCGCATGTAAATTCAAATTGATCCCAATTAGCGCCAATAAGAGATTGTTAGCGCCCAATTATTGATACTAATTGGCCCGTTACTCAAATAAACTGCACACACAAATTGGGAACGTGCATGATTTTGAGCGCCATATGTAGAATCTGGGGCATTCTCAGGGAGATGGAGGTTGGGTGGAGTTGTGAGATACACATATATATTATAAAATACTTACAGTGTAGTGGTTAGTGCAGTGGACTTTGATCCTGGGAAACTGGGTTCAACTCCCACCGCAGCTCCTTGTGACTCTGGACAAGTCACTTAACCCTCCGTTGCTCCAGGTACAAAGAAGTACCTGTATATACTGTGTAAACTGCTTTAAATGTAGTTGCAAAACCCATAGAAAGGCGGTAGATCAAGTTCCATTTCCCTTTCCCTTGTGTATCTGTGCAAACGGGTATGACACATGCAACGGTCTAGAGAGTTGTAAAGGTCTGCACCTGTTTCCAGTGGGGTAATTTTATAAATGTATATAGGGATTTAGGTAGTCTTATTCAAATATGTACAATGCAGGTACCTCTGTGCGTTGACAGCCTAGGCAACCTTTGCGTACCATGGCCTGGTCCTCTGTGTTTCAGTAAGGTTAGACGTTGCTGAGCCTTGTGTTCCAGTTACACCTGGCACTGTGTTTCAGAAACTCTTTTGAGTTTAGACTAACAGAATTACCTGCCGAAAAAAACCAAAACAAACTAGGAAAAAAGTTTCACTGTTAATTTTTAGCTCTTTATTCTTTACGGGGTCTTCTCTATCCGTGTAGTTTCACTCATCCATCATATCTGTCCTTGTTCTGTCTCCGCTACACCTGTGCTATTTATAGTTTGATGAGAGGCAGATCCATTGTTCCTGCCTCGGATAATTGGCCGATATCTTGTTCTAATCTCCCGTGAATCAGGGAGTTTTCATTCTGGTTATTAGGAAAGTTCTATTGAGCATTTCTAGCAATTATGAACGGAATCTTAATATGAAATTTTCTTTACTTACAAAGCCTTAAATTTTTATTTTCAATTTCCAGTATGGTTTAGTCTGTCAGTCAGTGTTTCTCAACCTATCTTCTTAACAGGTCTGGTTTTCAGGACAGTCACAATTAATATGCACTGAAGATGCAAGTGTATGCAAATCTAGCGCATACATATTCATGACAGATAAGTTGAAAACTAGACCAGGTGTTGCCTCCAAGAGAGGATTAGCAATCACTAATCTAAGATTCTGATGCAGTTAACATGGTCCCTCTTTAGCAGACGAATGCGGGCGTCTAACTGTGCCACTTAAATCTGTGTTATTAGTGTTTCAAAATATGACATTTTAAATCCATGCTAAAGCCAGTGCTGTGTTGATTCCTGAGCCCAGTGCGTGCTAACTGAGTCAGGCAGGCTTGAAGTGTTGCAGAGATGGTGCTCACAACCTCTCACAAGCGGAGAGAGCCCTGAATGTCCCTAATTAACAGCTCCTCTTCAATGATCCACTGTCACTGCTGCTCTTTACTACATAAGTAATGCCACACTGGGAAAAGACCAAGGGTCCATCGAGCCCAGCATCCTGTCCACGACAGCGGCCAATCCAGGCCAAGGGCACCTGGCAAGCTTCCCAAACATACAAACATTTTATACATGTTATTCCTGGAATTGTGGATTTTTCCCAAGTCCATTTAGTAGTGGTTTATGGACTTGTCCTTTAGGAAACCGTCCAACCCCTTTTTAAACTCTGCCAAGCTAACCGCCTTCACTACGTTCTCCGGCAATGAATTCCAGAGTTTAATTACGCGTTGGGTGAAGAAAACTTTTCTCCTATTTGTTTTAAATTTACTACACTGTAGTTTCATCGCATGCCCCCTAGTCCTAGTATTTTTGGAAAGCGTGAACAGACGCTTCACATCCACCTATTCCACTCCACTCATTATTTTATATACCTCTATCATGTCTCCCCTCAGCCGTCTCTTCTCCAAGCTGAAAAGCCCTAGCCTCCTTAGTCTTTCTTCATAGGGAAGTCGTCCCATCCCCGCTATCATTTTCATTGCCCTTCGCTGCACCTGAACCACTAGTTTCCCTTATGCTGGTTTCAGGCTGAAGCATTTGATGCCCAACAAGGGAAGGTGATTTTTAGTTGCAGGCTCAGGGGTCCTTTGCGCCTGCAGCCTTACAAGCAATTTTGAAAGGGAAGCTCCTGTGCTTGCTTTTTCAGATGTGCGCTTAGACTGTGCCTGACTTTAGGGTCAGAGACTGCGCTAATCAAGGACCTTTCCTTTAAGAGGTAAGAAGATGCTACAGCCTGGGGGTTAAAAGTTTGATTTGTTGATTTAGATTTATTTATTAAGTAATTAAATTTATATTCCACCTCCACGTAGGCGAAGTACAATGAAACCAATCATAAAACCATCACATAACAACAATATACCACTCACCCTTTCTAATTAGAAGGAAAGGCACGGAGAAATAAGCGTGTTTTCAAATGGTTTTGAAAGTGTATCGAACGGGTACATCAGCGCAAATACCCAGGCAATCGATTCCACAACAGTAGACCAGCTACTGAAAATGCAACCACCCTAGTCTCCTCGTAATCCGTATTCCGTAACACCAAAATGTTCAGCTGTTTTATATTTTCTGATCTCTCAAAGTGTGCATTGGATGGTGTATCTTTAATACCTGGGAAAAGTACCAAAGAGCCGGAGCAAACTCTACCTGATGGACGAGGGTCAAAATTTTCAAACCATATTCTACTAGCTGCTAGATTCTGTCCCTTTGCACTGATGGTATGGAATTGGTCAGGGACTCACAGCCAAAACCCTGGTCTCTTTGCGTTAAGGTGCAGTGGTCAGGGATCTGGAACCAAAAGCAGGAAACCCCTTTCCCCCCACCCCTCCCAGGCTGGGTATTTATACCAGCCCAGATTTTCCCTCCAAAACTTCCTGTACTGATTCAACAGGCAGAATCTTATTCTGTTCTGTTCTGTGATTTATATTCTGCCTAGTTCAACTGGGATTCAAGGTAAATTACAATATAAAAAATCTTCAAGAAAATAAAGATATACTGCAAGCAAAAAAAAAAAACTATAATATGATACAAGTGAATCTTAGCTGCCTCTACACTTATTTGCTAAGAAAGAAAAATACTTTTTCTAGTATGTATTCCATGGTGGTAAATGTTCATACAAAGTGAAAGAAACAATTGCAAATCAACATTTTTTCCCCTGTGTTCTCCAGCACAGTAAACAAAGGGTTGTAACTTGCACTGGAACCTGTTTAGCTTTTATAGTTCCTGGAGCGAAATGGACTTGTTCACTGCCTTTTTCAATTCTGCAATAACAGAGAGCAGAAGGAACCTTTGGGGATGCGGCAAAGCTTGGCAGATACACGTCTGCTGGCAGATACATCCTTTGGATCAGCGGCTCTGATTAGCATCTCACGCTGATCTTTAGATCGAAGAGGACCAGACCAAAGCCGGAAGGCCCTCACAAAGCTTTTACACTTCGTACTCTGGAGCTCAGGGCATCATTTTATTAACTGTTCTCTCCCTTTTCTCTATCGCTACGATATTGAATGAAATGACCTTTTAAAGTTAAAACTCTGCTCTCCACCTGCGGGGGGAGTGTGGTGCGATACCTACAAGGGGAGCATTTGAACACGGCTCTGTCAAAGTGCAACGCTCCGGGAAGAGTCTGTTCTTCTGCGCATTTGACAGAAAAAGCTTTAGGAGAAATCCGTCCCTATATTCTTTTCCAGCAGACCTTTGACTGCCTGGTGCTTTTTGTTTGCGAGAGATAGGTTAAAATTCTACACTTCTGAGAATTATGTTTAGTGGGTAACTCACAACCAGGCATTTGAATGGTCTTTTTAGCGCCTATTTTTGACGCGCGCCAAAAACGCCAGCGTGCCTAAGTAAAAGACCCCTAAAGGTAGGGAGCATAACCCGTAGGGTCTTAAAGGTTTAGGGCTTTGTAAGGTAATTGATAAGCCTAATTTTCCATGTGGTTTATAGAATACACTGAGCAGCCATCTGTGCAACCCAAGGTAGTCGCATGCAGTTATGCCAAGTAAAAGTTGGTGTAAATACTGATGCTTAAATTATACGCAGACTGGGTGTATTCTATAACAATGTGCATTGATTTAAAAATGCGCACAGCCCACCCGTTCCACGCCCCCCTTTTCAACTATGCGACTTAGAATTTATGTGCATCACATTACACAATACGCTTAGACTGTTCTGTACGTAAGTTCTAACTAATGCCAATTAGTGTCAATAATTGCTTAAGTGGCAATTATTGGCATCGACTGACTTGTTAAATAATTAAGTTGCGAGCGCAAATCCAGAATATGACAGGACTTCTGCATGCAACAGGTCATGCTATATAGAATCCGAGTGAAAATGCGCACTAAGCTAAGATTCTATGAAAGACGTTCCGCACCGAGCACCCTTTATAGAACATTAGCTTAGCGCGGATTATCCCGGAACCCAGTTTTGGGCACCATTAATTGAATCTAGCCCCAAGCGACTTGCCCAAGATCTCAAGGAGGTGCAGTGGGATATGAACCGGGCACCCTTGGTTCTCAGCCATTAGGCTATTCCTCTACTCAAAAACAAGCCAATGTTTTTCACAACTGATGGACCTTTTTGCTAAAGGGTTGCCGCTTGGCAACCCGTAACTACCGCCAGCCCAACACAACTGCCGGCGTAACTACCACCAGCCCGACACAATTTCCGGTGCTGCTGTATTTTAAAAATATATATACCAGGTGGGGTTACCTGGCAGGTAGTGTGGAGGAGCCTTTACTACTACTACTACTTATCATTTCTATAGCGCTACTAGACGTACGCAGCACTGTACACTTGAACATGAAGAGACAGTCCCTGCTCTACAGAGCTTACAATCTAATTAGTACAGACAAACAGGACAAATAAGGGAAAAGAACAAAGAGTATCAAGATTCCGGAATCTCAAAGAGCAGCAACATTCTGTGCAGAATCCCAACGATTAGCAAGATTCCAGAATCCCAAAGACTACTACTACTTATTATTTCTATAGCGCTACTAGATGTATGCAGGGCTGTACACTTGAACATGAAGAGACAGTCCCTGCTCGACAAAGCTTACAATCTAATTAGGACAGACAAACAGGACAAATAAGGGATAAGGACAAAGAGTAGCAAGATTCCAGAATCCCAAAAAGTAGCATGATTCTAGAATCCCAAAGAGTAGCAAGATTCCGGAATCCCAAAGACTACTACTACTTATCATTTCTATAGCGCTTCTAGATGTACGCAGCGCTGTACACTTGAACGTGAAGAGACAGTCCCTGCTCGACAAAGCTTACAATCTAATTAGGACAGACAAACTGTAATTCCCTTATCTCTTATTTGTCCTAAGGTGGGAATGATAAAATAAGGGTTCTGAACAAGTGAACAAAGGTTAGGAGTTAAAAGCAGCATCAAAAAGGTGGGCTTTTAGCTTAGATTTGAAGACGGCCAGAGATGGAGCTTGACGTACCGGCTCAGGAAGTCTATGCCAGGCATATGGTGCAGCAAGATAAAAGGAACGGAGTCCTTACCGCCACCCATTTTTTGAGGGGGGGGGGAGCTTTTTACCCACTCTGGGGAAAAGGGCCCTGGTGCATGGGGCAAGCGGCCCCCCACCGCTACCGCAGGGCCCTTTTTTCCTGCAACTTGGTAAAAGGACCCCTGAGTGTGCAGCTTGCATTCTTAGCAGCAATACTAGGGAATGGCTTTCCAGACATTGTCAATGCTTTTTTTTGTATTTCATGCCCCTTTTAAAGAGCCAAGATAAGACGACATTTTGTATGCCATTGTAACTTAGGATCTAAATTATGTGAAAGCATTAACATACCACAGACTACATTTCTAGAATAAAAATAAGAATGCAATCATGGTTTTTCCTTATTAATCACAGCTCGCATGTTATTAATAGCTCTGGATGTCTTTATCAACTGATTGTACTTCTGATGACTTCACTAAATGTATGTAATATCTTTTGGATGGTAAGGATTCTTTTTCTGTAACCCTCATCCCCTCATCACAGAAGTACTGCAACTGTATTTTATACTGGCTTTAATTCCTGCCATCTTAGAACGGATACAGTATATAAACATTCCTTAGTTGTTTTTTTTATCTGCATTTGAAACCAGGGCTTTTTTTAAATCATTTTTTTAATTATTATGGACATTTATATGTTTATGGATATACTAGCCGTTGAGCCCGTAAAAACGGGCTGGTATTGGGGTTTTCCTTCCCCCTCCCTCCCCGCGAGGTCGCCACCGCTACCGTCCCCCCCCACCCCCACCCCCGGAGTTGCCGCCATCCCTCCACCTGGCCTGGGCCTTCTCTCCACTACTAAACTTACACATCCATTCGCCGGAACGCAACACGCACATCAGCTGAGCTGCCGTCGGCCCTTCCTTCTCTGCCTGTGTCCCGCCCTCCTGTGACGTAACGTCAGCGAGGGCGGGACACAGGCAGGGAAGGAAGGCCGACGGCAGCTCAGCTGATGTGCGTGCTGCGTTCCGGCGAATGGATGTGTAAGTTTAGTAGCGGAGAGAGGGCCCGGGCCGGGTGGGGGGGAGGAACGGTAGCGGCGATCTCAGGTGGGCGGGCGGGGGGAGCGGCATCAACCTCGGCGGCGCAGTTTTCCTCTCTGTCCCGCCCTCGTCATCACGTATTGACGCAGGGGCGGGACAGAAAGGGAAGTCTCTACTGCGCATTTGCGAGTGAGTCGGTCACTCGCCGTTTATATGTTTGATAGTTGTTGGGGTTTTTTTTAATGACACAAGTTGTTGCCAAAAAAAACTAAACGCATGATAACAACACCCATACAGTCCATTTCCTCTCCTATAAATGTATTAAGTTATGTCCAATAAAAAAGGTATCATCTTATTTTCTTTTCCATGTTTTATTTTGTTTGATTTCTATTGATAACTCTCCTATATCAAAACCAGACAGTTCAACTGAGCTTGGAATGGGAAGCGAGGCTACAGCAATGAGACAAGAGTTCAAACACCAGCAACAAAATACGTTTCATCCGAATCTCTTACTCCAACGGTTTAGTCTCCAGTGCATTGAATATGCTAGATCTTTTGACTTTCCAGCTAAACAAGCAGTAACGGTTCTTATATTTCCTTAATTGACAACAGCATTCACTGCTCGTTAACTGCAGCTGCAAAGAGTGGAAAAAACACGCTTAGCCTTTTGAGAACGACTCATTTACATAGACCAGGTTTATCTGTCATTAATGCTAAATGAATGCGGACTATAAAATTAAATGGGTTTCCTAATTTATCAGGTAAATAGTTGTAGGGCTGTTCTATAATGAAGCAGTTAGATTTACACACCCCTTGCACACCTAAAAGTATAGGGGTACATGCACTAAAAAACAACGAGCCATTAACGTGGGTTTTAAACTGGTTCAAGCCAGTTCGACGAGCAAGTAGTAAACCATGCCATGCACAAAAGGGCATTTTCCTGTCACGGTAGCAGCTAAAGAAAAGGGAATGTAAATGATCCAAAGGGTATTATAATGAGCTGCACTACCGTTGCAGGCTATTATACTACTACTACTACTACTACTTGACATTTCTATAGCGCTACTAGGGTTACGCAGCGCTGTACAATTTGACAGAAAAGGGGCAGTCCCTGCTCAAAGGAGCTTACAATCTAAAGGATGAAATGACAAGTTGGGGTAGTCTAGATTTCTTGAGTAGTGGTTAGGTGCCAAAGGCGACATTGAAGAGATGGGCTTTTAGCAGGGATTTCAAGATGGGCAGGGAAGGGGCATGGCGTATGGGCTCTGGGAGATTATTCCACGCATGGGGTGAGGCGAGGCAGAAAGGGCGGAGCCTGGAGTTGGCAGTGGAGGAGAAGGGTACTGAAAGGAGGGATTTGTCTTGAGAGCGGAGGTTACGGGTAGGAACGTAAGGGGAGAGAGGTAGGGAGGGGCTGCAGATCGAGTGCATTTGTAGGTTAGGAGGAGAAGCTTGAACTGTATGCGATATCTGATCGGAAGCCAGTGAAGTGACTTGAGGAGAGGGGTGATATGAGTATATCGGTCAAGGCGGAAGATAAGACGTGCAGCAGAGTTCTGAACAGACTGAAGGGGGGATAGGTGGCAAAGTGGGAGGCCAGTGAGGAGTAGGTTGCAGTAGTCGAGGCGAGAGGTAATGAGAGAGTGGATGAGAGTTCGGGTGGTGTGCTCAGAGAGGAAAGGGCGAATTTTGCTAATGTTGTAAAGGAAGAAGCGACAGGTCTTGGCTATCTGCTGGATATGCACAGAGAAGGAGAGGGAGGAGTCGAAGATGACTCCAAGGTTGCGGGCAGATGAGACGGGGACGATTAGGGTGTTGTCAACTGAGATAGAGAGTGGAGGGAGAGGAGAGATGCACTAAGGTATTACGATCCCCTTACCGTGGAAAATCTAACGGGAGGTCTGCACCTCTCGTTAGGCTGGTGCTGCTGTGAACGGGACCCATGGAGACCAGTGGGAAAGCACCTAACACCCATCTAAAAAAAAAAAAAACAAGAAGCTGCGTGTCCCAAGTGCTCGTGAGGGACTTTAAATTTTTTGTTGTTGTTGTTATGGCACCTTCGCTATGCCTGTGGCCATCCCTGCACCTCCCTGTGCCGCCCGGGAAAAGGAAGACGCTGCGCTGCTCACCCCCTCCACGGCCTTATTCTTTTAAGTGTACCCTTATCCATGAAAGTGGCATCGGGCGCATACATTGAGCCTGCAAAAAGGTGGGAAAATGTGGGATACAAATGCAATAAAATAAATAAAATAAAAATACATGCTACACTGTGACTGCACATGTAAGTAGCATATCACATAAATGCAAGGTAGCATTATACATGGGTGGAGCATGGATAAAGCTCCAACTTAAGCACATACAGGGGAATTCTATATATGGTACAGGAAATTATTTTGCCACAAATAGACTAAGGAGCTCATTTTCAAAAGAGAAAAAAAACGTCCAAGAAGTGGCATAAATCTGCGTTTGGACATTTCAAAACCAGTTTATAGACGTTTTCTATGAAGCCCGTCAGAAATGTGCTCAAATCGCAAGGCGGTGTGTTAAGGGTGGGATCTTGATGTTCCTAACACTTGGACGTTTTTCAACCATAATGGACCAAAAGCGTCCAGGACTAAAACTAAGTTGTTTTGAGCTAGATCTGTTTTTATAAAGAACTAGTAAAAGAGGCCCGTTTCTGAGCAAATGAAATGGGCGCTAGCAAGGTTTTCGTCGCCAACACCCCCCTCCCTGCTCAACGCCTTCGTTGTTCTGCCATTGCCCCGCCCACAATGTCATGACATTTGATGCGAGGGCGGGGCCCGGAGCGATTGCCCACCCCCCCTGCCTCCCTGCCAACCCCTTCATTGTTCTGCTATTGCTCCGCCCTCGAGGGCGGGGCCCAGAGCGATTTTGGTGGCACGAACCTTCGAACCTTTTTGAAGGAAGTCAGGGCTTGGCTTCACTGACGTCGGTGTCCTCAGAACATTGAGGGTGAGTTTTATTATAGTAGATAAGGCACAAAAGGGTGCCCTAAATGATCAGATGACCACTGAAGGGAATCAAGGATGACCCCCCCCCCCAGTGGTCACTGACCCCCTCCCACCCCCTCAAATATGAATACAAATATGATTTAGTAACCTCCATGATAGCCTCAGATGTTAGAGCCAGGTCTATTAGAGCAGCATGCAGGTCCCTGGAGTTGCGTAGTGGTCAGTGCAGTAGGGGACTCAGGTCTCTATCGCCCTCTATCTGTCACATTTGTGATGGAAACTGTGAGCCCTCCAAATCTCACCAGAAATCCACTGTACCCACATATAGGAGCCCCCTTTACCCATAAGGGCTATTGTGTACAGATGTGGGCGGTGGGTTTTGGGGGACTCAGCAGACAAGATAAGGGAGCAACGGTGAGATATGTACCTGGGAGCATGTTTTTGCAGTGCTCCATAGGGTGCCCCATTTATCTCCTGGGATGTCTGGGAGACCAGTCTACTAAAAATGCTGGCCCCTCCTACATCCCAATGGCTTGATTTTCTCTGTTTTTCACTTGGACTTTTTTTTTTTTTTTAATGGACCAAAAAAAGATCGACATTTTTCTTTTTGGAAAATTAACTTCTTTCTTATTCAGATTTTGGACGTTTTTTTGCAAAATGTCTAAAGTCGGACTTAGACGTCATATCGAAAATGCCCCTCCACGTGAGATTACAATTTTTACAAAACTGTACAGCCAGATTAATTTTTGGCTGCAAAATTTTGATCCTGTTATCCCTTTTGTTGAGGAGTTTTGCTCCGGTTTTCAGTTAGGGCCGGAATAGATTTTAAGGTTGTTTATATGATTTCTAAGATATGTTACTACTACTACTATTTAGCATTTCTATAGCGCTACAAGGCGTACGCAGCGCTGCACAAACATAGAGGAAAGACAGTCCCTGCTCAAAGAGCTTACAATCTAATAGAGAAAAAATAAAGTAAGCAAATTAAATCAATTAATGTGAACGGGAAGGAAGAGAGGAGGGTAGGTGGAGGCGAGTGGTTACAAGTGGTTACAAGTCAAAAGCAATGTTAAAGAGGTGGGCTTTCAATCTAGATTTAAAGGTGGCCAAGGATGGGGCAAGACGTAGGGGCTCAGGAAGTTTATTCCAGGCGTAGGGTGCAGCGAGACAGAAGGCGCGAAGTCTGGAGTTGGCAGTAGTGGAGAAGGGAACAGATAAGAAGGATTTATCCATGGAGCGGAGTGCACGGGAAGGGGTGTAGGGAAGGACGAGTGTGGAGAGATACTGAGGAGCAGCACAGTGAGTACATTTATAGGTTAGTAGAAGAAGTTTGAACAGGATGCGAAAACGGATAGGGAGCCAGTGAAGCGACTTGAGGAGAGGGGTAGTATGAGTAAAGCGACCCTGGCGGAAGACAAGACGGGCAGCAGAGTTTTGGATCACACATTTTTAGTGTCTTATTCTTTATCTTGTCTGCCTTCTAGGTATAATTATTTCCTGAATTTAAATCTTCCAGCGGTCAATAAGATTCATTATAAACGTTTATATAATAGCTCTTTTAGCTGTTTTGTGGTTAACTTATGGAATTCAATACCTATTCAACTTCGAGGTATACTTGGTTATTTCCAGTTCAGAAAAGCCTTGCAAACCTTTTTATTTGATAAGTATTTTGATCTATTGAAAACTTGAATTGTATTTGAATTTTTATTGTAAACCGCTATAATTCCTGTGGGAAATTTGCGGTATATAAAAGCTGGAATGCAGTGGAATGTTAGGCGTTACTTCCGCGCTGAAATTTTGGCACCAAATAGCGTTCTCACGGATGCAAGGTGCCGAAGCAAAGCAGAAATGGCAAATCTGCGTGAAAACACACCTACACACACATTTATAGAATACCGTGTAATTATTCCTGCACAGATATGCAAAGGAGGCGTGGCCATGGGAGGGGCATGGGTAGGCCTGGGGCTTTTCCTTAAAATGAGTGCAGCGTTATAGAATTTGGGGGATCCACACCCAACCTGCACACCAGGATTTAAACCTGGCTTAAGTTGGCGTAACTCCTTGTGGCCAAAGTTGAACGTGAATCCCAGGGTGATCCCGGAATGCACATTACAGAATATTGTTCTGCACCAATATTTTTTTTATGACAAATTCTTTTTTTTTAATATATATCTTTATTGAAAAACTGGCAATACCAAGTAGAAAAAGAAAGGGGAAAAAACAGCATAAAGCATCAAAAAATCCTCATAGCTTCTGCAAAAAGCAGACACAGCAACTGGACGATCTCTTGCGCATACAGAGTTTTCACTGTTTCAAATCTCTCTACATACGTGAGAGATTGTCCAGCTGTGTGTTGATAAAACTACTAATACTTAATTATGAACGACAGAAGGATTTAACAGTACATTTACATCCGATAATAAACCCTTTTGGCCAAAACACAGGCCCATGAGGACTCTTACTTTGAGTATCGTCTCCTTCGCTGTGGTTGTGCGATAACAGTTAATACACCCAGGCTGTTAACATGTTTAAATTTGCAGTAAACACCTAACCTAGCTTTATAAAATGACATCTTAATGACAAATATGTTTTGTACTTATTGCCTTTTACCTTGGCTGTTTTTCAGATCCCTACGTGAAAATCCATCTGATGCAGAATGGAAAGAGATTGAAGAAAAAGAAAACCACAATTAAGAAGAACACGCTTAATCCCTACTACAATGAGTCGTTCAGTTTTGAAGTACCATTTGAGCAAATCCAGGTACAGTGTAAACATTGTTCAACCCTCCTTTAAAATTCTAGATCTTACATATCAGAATTGTTTAGCAGAAACCTTGCAAACTGGAAAGTGCGCACGCAGCCTTCGCTAGCAGCTCGAGCCCCGGCACAGCACTGCATGACGCAATAGTGACTTGCAAATGACTTTGAAAGGCAGAGAATAAACCTCCCAATTCTATAAATGGTTAGACACACAATTAGACAATTAGACGCACAATTGTTACGTAACATAATTGACTAACTGGTACTAAATTGGCAAGTAGTTGGTGATAAATAGCCATAACTGGCATTAACAAGCACTAAATGGTGTTAATTTGCAATTGCGTGTATAACAGCAGGGGTGGACTGACCATTCGTCCAACTGGGCATTGCCCGAGGGCCCAGAGCAGTTGAAGGGCCGAGCACCTCTTCCCCACATGACCGACATCTCTCTACCCTCCGTCCACAGGTCTGGAACTACCCCCCCCCCCCCTCTCTTAACCACTTCCCTGCTCTGGCATATCATATCCCCTGTCTCTATGCCACAGCCCGCCCCTTTCTGATGTAACTTCCTACTTACACAAGGGCGGGCCATGGCAGAAAGAAGGTTCCGGCCACCGGCAGGAGAAAGGAACTCTTGAGGTAAATGTGTGTGAGGTGGAGAGAACTGAACCTGGGGACGGAGGAAAGAGAGGAGAGAGGAGGATATGTTTGCCACTGATGGGAAAGGAAGGGAGGGAGGCAGAGATGTTGGACCTGGTTGTGGGGGAGGGGGCAAAGATGGTGGAGCTGTAGAGGGAGAGGCAGAGATGGTACACCTGGGGGAGGGAGAAAGAATAAGAGATAAGTACATAAGTAATGCCATACTGGGAAAAGACCAAGGGTCCATCGAGCCCAGCATCTTGTCCCCGACAGCGGCCAATCCAGGTCAAGGGCACCTGGCAAGCTACCCAAACGTACAAACATTTTATACATGTTATTCCCGAAATTGTGGATTTTTCCCAAGTCCATTTAGTAGCGGTCTATGGACTTGTCCTTTAGGAAATCGTCCAACCCCTTTTTAAACTCTGCCAAGCTATGTTGCATCAGGGGGAAGAAAGATGTTGGATCTGAACAGGGGGAGAAAGATGTTGGATCTGGAGAGGGGGAGGGGAGAGAGAAGTTAGATCAAGGGAGATGGAGGAAGAGGGAGAGATATGGGACCCAGGGCCCGGCCCTCCCTTATTGCCCATGGACCCAGATCCTTGTCAGTCCACCCCTAAATAACATACGTACATCCTTGTTCTATAAACAGTACGCCTCACTTCTCCTCACGTTCAAATGCAAGGGGAATGTTAACGTGGGAGGGGGGCATGGGCCTGTAGGGGGCGTTCTGAATATTCTTGCGCACACTTTATAGAATAGCTGCATTTACGTGTCCAACTGCCACATTTAGGCCAGCCATAGACATGGCATAGGCGGTCACGCCTAAAGTTTGACGCAAAACTGTGGACTTACCCTAATATTCTATAACAGATTTGGCACGCAAGTCTGCCGTTACAGAATCCTAGCTTAGAGCCCAGTTTTTTGGCACCTAATTTTTAGTAATTTATATAGAGTTTACCCCGAGATACTCCTTGAAGCATTGACTCATCAGTGGCAAACAGCTGTCGTTCGGCAGTGAGCGGCAATGGGTTTGGAATTAAAATGATCAGAAAGATAGGGACTGGGTAAGAGGTGCACTGACAAAAGTTATGAGGATAACGAATGGAGTTTTTATTCCATTTTTGCCCCAGCTCATTATGAATGTTAAATATGCCTCATTGCAAAATAAGCTACCAGCAAACGGAGATCATGTGAATTGATAGAACTGTTTGTGCAGTGCAGAATTATTTGACGGGGATTCATCTTTTATTAATGTAAAATGCCAGACTCCTACAAGACAATTCATCAGCCAACAGATAAGATTATTAAGAATGCGATCTACATTGTTGTTAAATATAATGGGTTTCAATAAGTCACTTTTCGATGTTAATTAAAAAAAAAATTAGGGAGTGGGTGGGGGAAGGAGGGGGTTGATGCTTTATTTACCTATAAGTTTTGCAAGTTCCTCTAGGCGTCTTTTACTAAGGCGCGCTCACGTTTTTAGCGTGTGCTAAAATTGTGGGCGCGCTAAACATTAGAAATGCCCATAGGAATCAGGGCCGCAGAGAGGGGGGGCAGGGGAGGCAAAATTCCCCCAGCCCGGGCCTCCAAGGGGGGCCCGGCGCTGGCGCTGCAGTCCCCGTTCTCACCTGCCAAAATGGCTACTTAATGGTGGCATTGCAACACAAAAATATGTCAGTGTTGTAGAGCACAAGTTTCTCTTTCAGACGATACTGTTCACAAGCTGATTCAGGCAGACTCTTTTTTTATAATTGGCTTTGAACTTTGGTACAGTTTACCATTTGCGCTGACAGTGCCAACTTTGAAGAGATCCTGCAGGGCGGTTATAGATGCTGGTTAGTTGCAAATCTGGCAGTATTATGTCCAGCACAAGCATAATGCTTGTTCAAAATTTCAAGTCCGTATCTTTGTTTGCATGGAAGTTGTTGCAGTCTGAATATTGGTCCAAATATGTTCCGATGAGTCGCGACCAATTTTGATGCACACTTTGAGTCAACTTGTTTGACTGGATTTTGCATCCATAATGTTAAAATGTATTTCATCGGAATTAGCATCAAAAACTGTACAGGATTTGAATTTTTTTAGCCATTCTTATAAATGTGTTTGGATTTTATTAGACCCCAAAAATGGCATTTTGGTAAATGCCGCGCGCTCATGGACTGACAACCTTTCAGAAAAGGGGGTCTAGATCTGCAGCTATTGCAGTTAGAGACCTCAAATTTTGGGAAACTTCGTTTAACACCTGACTCGCGCAACAGATAAAACTTGAACAAAATTGGAGAACATGATGGTGGGAACTTTTTTAAATTTTAGACCACTTGGCATGGAATGACCCAATATTTATTTGTTGCATTTGTATCCCACATTTTCCCACCTATTTGCAGGCTCTTTATTCTGAGGGTGTTGCACACAGTGGCACAGCTAGGTGGGGCGCCAGGGGAGCGGCCGCTCCCCCAAATGGAGTTCTGCCAGCACCTATTTTTTTCTCATCGATTTTCATTGAATATGTGCGCCAGCGGAAGTCCGCTCTCGCTCCGCTTTCACTCCCCCTGCGCCATCAACCTGGCTCCGCTTCTGGTTGCACTCCCTGGGTCAGCTAGGGTTGGGAATAACGTAGAGGCAGCATTCATAGCCCGGGGGGGGGGGGGGGTGAGGAAGAGAAGGGTGTAATGGTGCACAGGGCTTGATTTTATAACAAGATGCCTATTTGTTCACTCAAAGAATAGTTAAGTTCTGGAACTCCTTGCTGGAGGATGTGGTAACAGTGGTTAACGTATATGGGTTTAAAAAATGGTTTGGACAAGTTCCTGGAGGAAAAGTCTACAGTCTGTTATTGAGGTGGACATAGGGGAAGCCGCTGCTTGCCCTGGGATTGGGGCATGGAATGTTGCTACTCTTTGGGATTCCGGAATGTTGCCACTATTTGGGTTTCTGCCAGATACTTGTGACCTGGATTGGCCACTGTTGGAAGCAGGATACTGGGCTGGATTGACCATTGGTCTGACCCAGTATGGCTGTTCTTATGTTCATATGTGAGAAATCCAAAATGCTGCCTATTTTAGAAAGGGTCACACAAGCATTTGTCTGTATTTCAGGTTAGCTAACCTGAAATACAGAGGAATGTTTCTTAGATATTTTTTTAAATACTTTTTCTGATCATTCCTAAGGGGATTTGAATATTGATAGATCTGTGAATCATCATTTTATAAAAGGAACTCAAGTACATATGTGCTTTTATAAAAGGGTCCTTTGATTGAGCTGTGGCGTCCCGGGGTAATTTTGCAATGTAGATTTGCAAACTGAGCGCTAAAAAAAAATTTTTTTTTGCGAGGGGGATGCAGAGACTGGACGTTTCTGCACTAATCAGTTAGGGCGTCTTCATTCCCATCTGCTAACTGATTAGCGTGTGAGCCTTACTGCCTACAAAATAGGTGGCGGTAACAGCGCACTAGCTAATCTTTTTTATAGGCCATGCGCTAATGGCAAAATTAGCACGTGGCCATTATTTCGGAAAATGGAAAATCAGCCACTTTCCAGCTGCACTAAAAATGGCCTTAGAATGTGGGAAAGATCCGTGTAACAGTGAGATAAGGCCACTTTTTAGCACAGCATAGTAAAAAGACTCCAGATCCAGCACCCCTCACCCCCCCCCCCCCCCCCCGCAGCATGCAAATGCTATACCAGCTCTGAAGATGTAAATTACATTGCATAATGGCATTTATATCCCACACATGCCATTTCTGGTTCAGTGTGGCTCACAGAGTAAGAGGCTGGGCATACCCAGGACTGTATTTCAACATCTACTATAATAAAATGCACCTCCAACGTTCTGAAGCTGACTCCGTGGCTTCAGTGAATGGTTCGTAACATTCGTAAGTCTGTCACATCTCTCTCTGCCCCGCCCTCGCGTCAAAACATGATGACATTGAGGGCGGAACAGTGAGAGTGCCCCGCCCTCGCGTCAAAACGTGATGACGTCAAGGACGGGGTAATCCTACTATATAAATGAAGAGCGCTGCACGTCACAGGGGGGTGGAAACAGATTAACCAAACCAGCTTCCTGGCTTACAATGGACTACATAGGCTCACTTCCACTCCTGTCTATTAAAGCCTCCTTGGGCAGCTCTTTCTCCCTTCTCCACCCTCCCCCCCCCCCCCCCCCCCCCCCCAAGTCTTACAGCTTTCTCGTTTCGTCCGCAGCCTCTCTAAAGTCCGCGTGGTCATTTTCAGTGCCCTGAAGCGTTCTCCCTCCGGCACCAGCGATTCAGATAGTCAGCTTTCTGCCAGTGTCGGGGTCTCTCCTCAGGCGCGTCCCACCTACTGTAATGCAACGTCCTGTTTTCCGCAGAGGTGGGACGCACCTGAGGAGAGGCCCCAACGCTGGCAAGAAGACTGACTCTCTGAATCACCGGTGCCGGAGGGAGAACGCTTTAGGGCTGTAAAAACGTGATGAGCGGAAACCTGATTTTAACAGATCCAGCTTCAGTGATTTTGTCATGCTAAGGATCCAATATATCAGGATAAATGGCAGTTTCTCCAATATGTTAATTCCTTTGATCCTATCTCCATAAACTACAGTCAATGGAAACATAGCTTCACCACTAAGGTACTTAATGGAAGTGTGTAAAGCATTTTTTTCTCACTTTTAAGCAAAACATCTTGCTATTGGTATGCATACTTGGAAAGCTTGCAATACAAAGGACAGTATGACTGTAGCCAATAGGTGAGTGCCCACACTCTCTCACACACACACACACATACTCACGTCGCTACACTGTCCCCCCCCCTAACATCATACACAAACTGTGACACCCTCCCCACCCCCAACACCACCACCCACCCACATCATACACAAACTCTCCAAGGGACAATCAACAGACATACATTCCTTCAAAACACCCTCCCCACCCCCAAAATCATCATACAACACACTCTGCCATGGAGAAACAGCATCGCTGTCACTCACACCCACACATTCCCCTCCCACCCCCCCCTTAATACAAAAACTCTAAAATGGAGAATCACCATCTCTCACTCACTCACACCCACACACACAACCAAACTCCAACACCCCCCCCCCCCCCCCCACACACACACAAGAACATACACACACTGCCATGGAGAGACAGCATTTCTCTCTCTCTCTCTCTCACACACACACACTCCCAGCCCCACCCCCCTTAATACACAAACTCTAAAATGGAAAATCAACATCTCTATCACTCACTCAGACACACACACCCTCCCCCCAACCACCTCCACAACATCATACACAAACTCTGCCACAGTGAATCTAGATCTCTATTTCTCACTCACACCCACAGACTCCCCCCCCCCCCCCCCCACTAAATACAAAAGCTGTACCGTGGAGAATCACCATCTCTCACTCACTCACACCCACACACACAACCAAACTCCAACCCCCCCCCCCCCCCCCCCCCCCCCCCACACACACACAAGAACATACACACACTGCCATGGAGAGACAGCATTTCTCTCTCTCTCTCTCTCACACACACACACTCCCAGCCCCACCCCCCTTAATACACAAACTCTAAAATGGAAAATCAACATCTCTATCACTCACTCAGACACACACACCCTCCCCCCAACCACCTCCACAACATCATACACAAACTCTGCCACAGTGAATCTAGATCTCTATTTCTCACTCACACCCACAGACCCCCCCCCCCCCCCCACTAAATACAAAAGCTGTACCGTGGAGAATCACCATCTCTCACTCACTCACACCCACACACACAACCAAACTCCAACCCCCCCCTCCCCCCCCCCCCCCACACACACACACACAAGAACATACACACACTGCCATGGAGAGACAGCATTTCTCTCTCTCTCTCTCTCTCACACACACACACTCCCAGCCCCACCCCCCCTTAATACACAAACTCTAAAATGGAAAATCAAGATCTCTCTCTCACTAAGACACACACACATTCCCCCCAACCACCACCACAACATCATACACAAACTCTGCCACAGTGAATCTAGATCTCTATTTCTCACTCACACCCACAGACTCCCCCCCCCCCCCCCCACTAAATACGCAAGCTGTACCATGGAGAATCACCATCTCTCACTCACTCACACCCACACACACAACCAAACTCCAACCCCCCCCCCCCCCCCCCCCCACACACACACACACAAGAACATACACACACTGCCATGGAGAGACAGCATTTCTCTCTCTCTCTCTCACACACACACACTCCCAGCCCCACCCCCCTTAATACACAAACTCTAAAATGGAAAATCAAGATCTCTCTCTCACTAAGACACACACACATTCCCCCCAACCACCACCACCACAACATCATACACAAACTCTGCCATGGTGAATCAAGATCTCCGTCTCTCACTCACACCCACACACTCCCCCCCCCCCCCCCCCCCGCCCAATAAATACACAAGCTCTAACATGCAGAATCAGCATCTCTCACTCACACCCACAACCAACACAAAGAAAAAAAAAACAGAAAAACAACAAAAAAGATATTACACATAATACAACAATGTAAATTATTCATTAGCATGACAACACGTTTCTCCTAACAATCCCTTTCAAAACATTAATTGCAGGAAGCCAATTGGTTTCAGAAAGGGGCCTTTTTTCCTAGTAATAATTAAAAGAAGTCCATTAAAGTCGGCTACATCCCTAAATACTTCTTTAAAAAATAGGTCTTTAGCATTTTATGAAAATGTCCATTGTTCATCTCCCTTCTATTCAGTTGGGAGATCGTTCCAATAATTGGCTGCCTGATAGACAAATGTAGCAGAAAAATCTTTTTGTAACTCAACCTCTTCAGACTGGGAAAATGCAAAACTAAAAATTCTCTGGATACAGGGTTAGAGTTTCCTAATAGAAAAATCAATGGCAGCATATAACTTGGAGCTAAACCATGTAGTATCAAAAATCCCAGAGAGCACGTTTTAAAAACAGTACATGAGTCATTGGCATTCGCCTCAGGAGAGGTGTTGCTCTCTCAAATTTTGAACACTTAAAAATCAAACAAGCCATAGTGTTTAAAAGCATTATATAACAACCTCTTTACAACCCAGAAAATTACTGTGTGCGTGCTCCGAGCATGTGTATTTTATGAAATACACACATTCATCACGAATCCACAGGACCGGCGTTAGGGTTGGGCAAACAGGGCAATTGCCCTGGGCCCCCATATTACAGGGGGCTCCAAACCTGCCTGAAGTTGAAAGAGGGATAGCCCGCAAGCAAGCTTTGGGGCCGCCTCCCTAGCATCTGCCCTGGGCCCCATCATGTCTATCACCGGCCCTGCAAATCCACCCCTGCTGTGCCCTGGGAAAGCCTACAATGCAGATCATGTAAACAAAGGTGCAAGTTTTCCGTACATGTATGTTTTATAAATGTGTGCAGTTGTCAACTTTTTAAAACATCTTTTCCACATGTATAACAAGCTTTAAAAAGCATGGCCCCTGGCTCAGGACCATCACTATAGCAACCAAAATAGGCACATTGGTGAGGGGATTAGGGAAAAATATCCTTGGATAGTTGTGAATGAATCACTACTACTACTTATCATTTCTATAGCTCTACTACATGTACTGTAATCAGGTACCTCTAGGTGCAGCCAAGGATAGAACAATCTCCTCTAGCCACAGGCTCCCGGTACAGTCAAGAAATAAATGTCCACCAGCAACTTCAATCTTAAGGACTTTATTCCATGCAGGTTTCTAGTAGACCTGATACACAGTTCCAACAGCAGCATTCACCTTCCATCTTAAGCACATATAAGCCACCTGAAAGTGTGTGGCAAATAGTCTCCTTTAAGCAGTAGGCTATCAGCACATACCTGGATTCAATACAGGCTCACAGTCAGCTCCAGTCTGGGCTCTTTATCTAGTGCACAGTAACAGTAGTTCAATTCCAAATAGGCAGTTCATTCAGTTCATCATCACAGTTAAACCACAAAGCAGACGTTTCTACCTCCTACTCCCTTTACCTTCATAATGGGTTCCATACTTTAGGGACTTCTCATACCCAAGGGATTCCACCCTGCATCTGCTTCACTGGTAGATTCAATACTTGAGGGACCTCTCTTACCCAAGGGTTTTCAGCCTGCAAATACTTTTGAGACTTTCTCACACCCAAGGGATTTCACCCTGCTTCTCCTCTCTACCCTCTGGGACTCCTTCCCACCTGCCTAATCAATCCCTTGCTTCTGCTCTCACAACCAATCATTCTCCTTCCATTAGCTTCCCCCACACCCATACCAGCTGAGTTAAGCATTAGACTAATTATGAGCTTCCTGCACACAGGGTTTCCTACCTCTCTTTCCCCCCTAGTGGCAGCCAATCTACACATCCTGCCAGCTTACACCCATGTCTTCCCCTAGTGCAGCTAGGAGTCCAGTCCGGGTTCTTCATGTCACCCCCTGGCTCCTTGCCTGCAATGCCTTCTGGGACTTGTATTTCAGACTGAAACTGCCTTAACCCAACTATCCTGGATGTGACTCTATCACAGTATGCAGCACTGTACACTGAACATGAAGAGACAGTCCCTGCTCGACAGAGCTTACAATCTAAACAGGACAAACAAGACAAATAAGGGATAAGGACAATGAGTAGCAACATTCCGGAATCCCAAAGAGTAGCAAGATTCTGTGTAGAATCCCAAAGAACAGCAAGATTCCAGAATCCCAAAGAGTAGCAAGATTCTGTGCGGAATCCCAAAGGGTACTACTACTACTACTTATCATTTCTATAGCACTACTAGACGTACGCAGCACTGTACACTGAACATGTAAGAGACAGTGCCTGCTCAACAGAGCTTACAATCTAATCAGGACAAACAGGACAAATAAGGGATAAGAACAAAGAGTAGCAAGATTCCGGAATCTCAAAGAGCAGCAACGTTCTGTGCAAAATCCCAACGATTAGCAAGATTCCAGAATACCAAAGACTACTACTACTTATCATTTCTATAGCGCTACTAGACGTATGCAGCGCTGTACACTGAATATGTAAGAGACCGTCCCTGCTCAACAGAGCTTACAATCTAATCAAGATAGACAAATAGGACAAATAAGGGATAAGGACAAAGAGTAGCAAGCTTCTGTGCAGAATCCCAAAGAGTAGCAAGATTCTGTGCAGAATCCCAAAGAGTAACAAGATTACGGAATCCTAAAGACTACTACTTCTACACTGAACATGTAAGAGACAGTCCCTGCTGAACAGAGCTTACCATCTAATCAAGATAGACAAATAGGACAAATAAGGGCTAAGGACAAAGAGTAGCAAGATTCTGTGCAGAATCCCAAAGAGTAGCAAGATTCTATGCAGAATCCCAAAGAGTACTACTACTATTTATCATTTCTATAGCACTACTAGACGTATGCAGCACTGTACACTGAACATGTAAGAGACTGTCCCTGCTCGACAGAGCTTACAGTCTAATCAAGACAGACAAACAGGACAAATAAGGGATAAGGACAAAGAGTAGCAACATTCCGGAATCCTCAAGACTACTACTTCTACTACTTATCATTTCTATAGTAATACTAGATGTATCTAGTGCTGTATACTTGAACATGAAAAGACAGTCCCTGCTCGACAGAGCTTACAATCTAATCAGGACAGACAAACAGGACAAATAAGGGATAAGGGAATTACTACGGTGGAAATGATAAAACAGACATGGATACTGAACAAGTGAATACGAGTTAGGAGTCAAAAGCAGCCTCAAAAAGGTGGGCTTTTAGCCTAGATTTGAAGATGGCCAGACCTGGAGCTTGATGTACTGATTCAGAAAGTCTATTCCAGGTGTATGGTGCAGCAAAATAAAAGGAATGGAGTCTGGAGTTCGCAGTGGAGAAGACGGGTACAGATAAGAGAGATTTATCCAATGAACGGAGTTCCCGGGGAGGAATGTAGGGAGAGATGAGAGTGGAGAGGTACTGAGGAGCTGCAGAGTGAATGCACTTGTAAGTCAATAAGAGGAGTTTGAACTGTGTGTGGAAACGGATAGGGAGCCAATGAAGTGATTAGAGGAGAGGGCTAACATGAGCATAGCAACACTTTCAGAATATAAGTTGTGCAGCAGAATTTTGAACAGATTGAAGGGGAGAGAGATGGCTTAGTGGGAGACCTAAGCAAGTTGTAATAGTCTAAGCAAAAGGCGATAAGAGTGTGGATAAGGGGTTCTGCTAATGTGCTCAGAAAAGAAAGGGTGAATTTTGGTGATATTATAGAGAAAGAAACAACAGGTTTTAGCTGTTGAATATGTGCAGAGAAGGAGAGAGAGGAGTCGAAGACGACCCCAAAGTTATGAGCTGATGAGACAGGGAGGATGAGAGTGTTATCCACAGAGATAGTGAATGGGGGAAGAGGAGAGGTTGGTTTAGGGGGAAAGATAAGAAGCTCAGTCTTGGTCATGTTTATTTTCAGTAAGCAGGGGGGGTAAGTCAGTTTGGCAAAACAGGAAGTTACAGCAGAAGGCAGAAGCTGGAGGAGGGAAAGCCCTGGAGAAGGCCTATAGGGAATCTCCTTAGCGTTGTGACAGGGAGGAAGGTAAGGGAGGGAAGAACAAAGGAAGGAACAGGCACAGAATATAGGCTCTGTTTTTCTCTTTCCAAAAGTCTCTCTTCCCTGACCTCATTTTAAGAAACATCATGCCATATACTTTTAAAGTTGCTTTGTCTATAAAACATGAAAATTTAATATGAACAGTTTGATATCATTAATAACAGTAGTGATATCAAACGTGTCGTCGTCGATAATACGCTGAAACCTTCTGCTCAGTGTGCTGCTGCGGCTCGGAGAGCGAATAGAATGTTGGGTATTATTAGGAAAGGTATGGAAAACAGGTGTGAGGATGTTATAATGCCGTTATATCGCTCCATGGTGCGACCGCACCTTGAGTATTGTGTCCAATTCTGGTCGCCGCATCTCAAGAAAGATATAGTGGAATTGGAAAAGGTGCAGCAAAGGGCGACTAAAATGATAGCGGGGATGGGACGACTTCCCTATGAAGAAAGACTAAGGACGCTAGGGCTTTTCAGTTTGGAGAAGAGACGGCTGAGGGGAGACATGATAGAGGTATATAAAATATTGAGTGGAGTGGAACAGGTGGATGTGAAGCGTCTGTTCACACTTTCCAAAAATACTAGGACTAGGAGGCATGCGATGAAACTACAGTGTAGTAAATTTAAAACAAATAGGAGAACATTTTTCTTCACCCAACATGTAATTAAACTCTGGAATTCGTTGCCGGAGAACGTGGTGAAGGCGGTTAGCTTGGCAGAGTTTAAAAAGGGGTTAGACGATTTCCTAAAGGACAAGTCCATAAACCATTACTAAATGGACTTGGGAAAAATCCACAATTCGGGACTAACATGTATAGAATGTTTGTACGTTTGGGAAGCTTGCCAGGTGCCCTTGGCCTGGATTGGCCACTGTCGTGGACAGGATGCTGGGCTCGATGGACCCTTGGTCTTTTCCCAGTGTGGCATTACTTATGTACTTAAGTTTTCCTCCCCTGTTCAGTATACTCCTTCCCTCTTCTCCCCCCTCCCCTCCCATGAAGAACTTCTTTAATGCATCATTCAACAATATTTCTGAACCATTCTTTTAGCCAGAAAGACTTCAAGTCTCCGAGACGTAGAAGTAAGAGTGGCTGAAAACACATCTGATAATCAGAAAAGAAAAGAGAATTTTAAAAGTGTACAGACAAAATGCTCAGACTCTTATCAGTCTTAGAAACTACATCCATCACATTACAGTGCTCGAAAACTATAGCTGCCTCCAGCACATGAAGTGATTGTGGCTTATCCCACAGCCAGTCTTCATCGGACCATCTGGCAATTCAGGCAACTTTACTTTTAAAAGAGAATGGAATTGGGAAGGAAAGAATACTTTTATTTTGTTTTGATAGCTCGGGTTTTCTCCATGACTGAGTAATATGCTTCGTGACATCTAAAATGAACAGATTGAGCACATATATTATCTCAGACTGAGTACAGATATTACCATTTCTGTGCAGAACGAAGGCCTGTCTTGCAACGCATGCATGCTCCCTCTTGCAAACAGCAGCAACGTACACTTTGCTTTTTTTCCTGTCTCTGTTTTCTCTCTGTTGCTTATTAATTGATTGCTGTCTCTTTGTTATCTTCTTCTAGAAAGTGCAAGTTGTTGTGACTGTGTTGGACTATGACAAGATCGGCAAGAATGATGCCATCGGCAAAGTCTTTGTGGGCTACAACAGCACTGGCGCGGAGCTGCGACACTGGTCGGACATGCTTGCCAACCCCAGGCGACCCATTGCACAGTGGCACACCTTACAGCCCGAGGAAGAGGTCGACGGAATGCTCGCGGTCAAGAAATAAAATTTGAAAAGCCTTTCCACGTTTGCCCACCTAGTGCTCCTTAGCCAGAATCTGTAAATACCTCAGTAATATGGGTCCTTGTATTCCTGCCAGAGATCAGTGATACTTCAAATTCTGTTTTGATTTGCACAACCTTAAATGTAGAGAGCTCTAGCCCCAAAATCTTTCATCCTGCCACTGCTCTCCAAATCCACCCTTCTTTTAAGCAATATAATGTGTAGATAGAGCATGACTGAAATTATTTACCGTATCACGCCATTGTATATAACAGTATATGAAAAATTTATTTCTAGTCTGTGTATTCGTTTGTTGTCGACGTTTCCTAATCTGTGTATATCTAGATGTTTTTAATAAGATGTTCTATTTTAAATGATGTAAATGGACTGAGAAATAGAAGAGTTGATTATCCTTTTACAGGATCAATATTGTATTGTCCGCATTCCAACAAAAATTCCAACTTGTAAGGTACTAGTAGATCTGCACTGCCATTGACATCTTAGAGTTTTGAGGCTGTTCAAGAACCCAGCTACGTAGGTTTCTCTCATTGGCAGCTGAGCACTCAGCTCTACAGCTGACCTCAAGGAAATATAGCCACAAGCCAGTATATTTGTACACTCTGTTTCTAAAGGAAAGCTACTCTCATAGCCCTTCACATAGGCCTTGAGAGAGAAATGATGCAATGGAGTAGTTCATGGGAAAGACACGTAATCAGCACGGGAAAGGCAAAGATGGAGGACAGCTATAAGGGTTAGGTTCCTCATGCTGCGTTTGTGAAATCCTACCACTGTCCATGGACATAGGGTGGTTCATGGTCTTCTACAATACATAAAACAGAATGTGAATGCCTCTTGTGATTTCACATGATATCTGTGTCTACACAGTGGGCTTTAATTGAATAGACATGGTTTATTACACTAAATCAGATCAGAGAAGATAAAAGGCATTCGATGCACACACGCTCCACAAACTGGTTTTCGTATCAAATGGGCAGTATTTTAACCCCATCTGAGAAGAAGAGTTAGCCATAATTTTGAATGTACTTCAAGTAAGCCAAAACAGCTAGTGACTTTTTATAAATATATATATCTATATATAACTTATTTGTATTTAATGAGTTTTAATTTATCCTTTAAAAAAGGAACAAACCTAGAACAAGGTCCCAACTAACTAGAACACCCTGGTGTGTGTACTGGGTGCTCATTTCAGGAGGAGTTTTTAAATGTCTTCAATGTTTATTCCACAGTAAATAGCACTGTTTGAAAGCTATTAGTCATTCCATAAAAGTCTCAAAGGACTGCTCTGTGTATCACTGTGACTGCCGTTGTGTGCTTAGAACCGTAATTCTCTCAGTGGATAGCAATCAGCTTATTCTGTAGTGACGTTGTAACAATACTGCCATTCCCCTTGTACCACACTGCCGAAGGTGAGCATAGCACAAGCAGGTGTAACTACCATGGACCCATTTGGGGCTTGTTCAGAGTAAGTTGACTACACAGCGTTCTGTCAAGCACTGTGCGACATTCCAGCGTTCTTTCCTCGTATTGCAGGCAAGATTGTTTTAAGGGGGAAAAAACCCATCTCTTTTGCTATCAACGGGTCATTTGGGGCATTACCCTTCAATCTTTTCGAGACCTTTGTTGTTTTTACAGAGTGTGAGTAGTTTAATGTTTTCAATCTGAGGTTATCAATAGCATTAAGAAACAAAAGATTATGGACAGGTAGCCAATTATTCATTGATTAAGGCACAGAGTGTCACCTAGTATCCTTGTTTACATTTTTTGATGATGTAGCTTTAAGTATGAATAAATAGGGGTTTCTGTAAAGCTGTGAAACTGGAAAAAAAAAAGAGCAAATCATTCTTCAAATCCTACTAGGTAATCAATAGAACCTGGAAGGCCTACCGCTAAATACCAATATATTGTGTTCCATAAAATATTTGTTTAGATTTGTTTACTGTAGTATCTCTTGTCCCCCTTTGGTTATTTGAATGATAAAGAAGGACCTTATTTGTGCAATGGTTGAGGTACCTGCCTCTCTTAAATCATTTGGCGAGTTGATGGGGAAGTGTCACTTGGCGAAACCAAGAGGACAAAAGTAAGAAACGAACTAGATTCACACCTGCCGAACTGGCACACATGAGAAAAAAAAACTAAAACATATTGAATCAGCCAAGCATTGTGTCAACTAGGCAAGTCTGAATTGGGTTTACTGTCTGTTCTCCAGTCAGCTACAGAAGAGAATAACCCAAAGGGGGGATGGGGTACTCATTTAATCATCCCACTGTTCTTCACCATGTTGCTTTTGAACACATTATGGAAAAAGGCACAAGTGAAGTTTATTAGAAGATAAACCTTTCTACTAATATGAACAGTAAAGATAGAGCACATTAGATTCAAATTTAAAGGACCAAACCTCATGTGTGTGAGAGAGAGAGAGAGAGACTGAGACTAGGCAACTGAAACACGATTCCGTTTGATCAGAATGTAAGTTGCTCATGGTAGTCGGCCATTGTAATACGCAGGTTCATGCTGCCCGCTAGAGTTGCATTACGAATATTTAATGCACTCTGCTCCTGTACTGCCTGATTGAATGGCCCCGCAGAAGAATGGTAATGCACCACGATTCTGAGTCATGACCTTAACTGAACCTGCAATTTGGCCAAGACAGCATTTCATTCTTAGCAAAGCCACATGTAACTTTCTGACAAAGCTGTGTAAAGTATTAGAATCTGATACTGTAGAAATCCTAGTTGCCTTTGTGTATATTTACTGCCTGCTTGAGTGTTTCTATGTGTGGGTTTTCTCTGTATTCTGTAGAACTCTTGGGGTGTTTTCTCCTGCCATATCGCTCGTAACGCACGAGCTGACAATTCTAGATGTGTATTGCCTTCATTTTCGATGAGGTGGGTTTTTTTGTTTTACTTTGTGTAGTGGATCCCACAGTAGAGTTTTCTGATTGTTGTTAAAGAATTTACCATATTACACAGATACTCAATAAAAATATTTTATTTCCTGTTGATGTCCAAGCCTTTTAACTCTTGATTTTAGAAATTATGTTTTATGTGGCACAAAGGTCATGAATGTTGTAGGGTTGGATGTACATAGAAAAGGTAGGCTCATTGTTGGTTGATGTTATGAATTTTTCCCCCAACCTTTGGACATTTTTTCAGTTTGTTTCAAGCTTTCTTGTTAATAAAAATGTCTTGATGTGCATTACACCTGTTAAACATGCAGGAGACATGCATGTGAATGTCTACTTCCTCAATTAGGAGCTAGATGAGTGTTCAGCGCTATTGTAAAAATACAGCTTAGCTCAGTGGCAGCCCTACCATTAGGCTACTTGAGGCAGGGGCCTCAGGCAGCACTCTTCCTGGAACAGCATCTCCTCCTTCCTTCCTCCACCTCTGTACCCTAGTTTTCCTTCTTTGTCCATGTTTCAAAAGGTGGCAGCGGCGATTCCCATACACTGCCCTGCCGCCGGCACCGACCTCTTCTGTTAACTGTGGCCCACCTCTCTGATGTAACTTCCTGTTTCCTCAGAGGCGGGGCCGCAGGGCTAAGCATGGAAATCACTGCTGCCGCCACCTTTGGAAAATGGGAAAAGAAGGTAAACTTGGGGAAGGGGGTGGAGGAAGAAAGGGGGGAGATGGGGGATGGTGGCATCTCATCCCTGCCTCAGGGAGCTTCTTGCTTTGGGCCGCCCCTGGCTTAGCTCATAAATGCTAGGAGGCGTTCACAAGGGAGGAGACTGGGCGAGGTGTGGGCAGGATGAACAGTTACGCATGTAACTTACAGACTAGTGTAAGTTACACACAAAAGTGCCACATTTAGGCTGCCTATTTGTGCCTACTATTGACATGATCTAAGTGGGCCCAACTTGTAGGTACATCTATGCCAATTTACAGTAGCATTACATAAGTACTTAAGTGTTGCCATACCGGGACAGACGAAAGGTCCATCAAGCCCAGTATTCTGTTTCCAACAGTGGCCAAGCCAGTTCACAAATATATGGCAAGATCCCAAAACAGTAGAATACATTTTATGCTGCTTATCCCAGAAATAAGCAGTGGATTTTCCCAAGTCCATTTTAATAATGGCTTATGGACTTTTCTTTTAGGAAGTTATCCAAACCTTTTTTAAACCCCGCTAAACTAACTGCTTTTACCACATCCTCTGGCAATGAATTTCAGAGTTTAATTACACGTTGAGTGAAGAAATATTTTCTCTGATTTGTTTTAAATTTACTAGTCCTAGTATTTTTGGAAAGAGTAAACAAGCTATTCACGTGTACCTGTTCCATTCTACTCATCTAATATAATAATTTGCTCCTCCAACGTTCCAATGAGGCTACCTGCGTTCGTAACCAGCTCCTGAT